>NC_056732.1:168090921-168195921 GCF_019279795.1 Protopterus annectens
ATGGTGCCGAAGTAAAAAAGGAGTGCACTGCCATAGACACTGGTGTCTCAAAGTCAGCTACAGCATTCCAGCTGCTACTGTGACTATAATAGGTGCAACTGACAGTAGCACTGATTCTCTGCTAAGTATTCAGACAGCACACTGACACCCAGCAAACTCATGCACTACAGCTTTGAAGTGAAACATGCTGGCATAATATATGAAGGACAGAGAGGTTTGTATTAAATGTGAAGGATGGATAGTGTAGTGTGCTTAGTGTAAATATAGGGCAGTGAATGTCACAGCTTGTAATAGTGTTCCATGAGAGGTCATCACAACTGGGATCAGAGTGGAAAGTAGAATCATGTTCTGGGAGGTAAAGTGGAGTTCAAAGTGGCATAATCATTGTGATGCCCATGCCTTGGCCCAGCAATCAAGGAGCCTCAATCCTCACCACTAACATCAGCGAGGGGTGTATCATATAGGAGGAAAGGATAACAAATACACACAGTAAAGTGCAATTTCCCTTAAGAGCACAAAGAGATCACAGTCAGTCTGGGGCAGGTCGCACCCTTGTTCTCCAGGTCCCCAATAAAACTCGCCACTGACACAGCTATATGGTCCAGATCTCCGCCAAGTGGGCAAGCTAAAACCTCCAGCACCCTCCCTGTCCAACCAGTGCTTCAAGTCCCTGCCCAAGTAGCTCCCACACACACACACACACACACACACACACACACACACACACACACACTTTGAGAAGAGTTTATACAGCTACACAAACACTCCTAGGAAAGGCTGGCACAGGTTCTCCAGCTGTGCCCCTTTTACCCAGACTATACTGTAGAAATCACTGCCACCACCCAGCTAATATTTATCAGCTACTCAAAGGGCCATACAAGGGTGTCCAATTATTACTGTGCAATATTATCCAATTGGTAGTATATCCCAGGGCTAAAAATATTAGAGTGGCTTTGTACAATTTTATCAAAGGCCTGCAAGTACTCTAAAGAGCTTAAATTATCTCTACAAAAACAGCCACAGTTGAGAGAGTTTAAAAAATAATTAGTAACAATTAGTCAAAACACAAGACAATACTTTTTACTACACAGTGCTAGTCAAAAATTCTGACATCACAGAAAAAACACTTAGTCTAATCTTTCTAGTTTCTAGCTATTTCTATGAGAAAACACAAGTCTAAGATAAACTTACATATAGAACACAGGCAGAGTGCTGATGAGTTGGATGGTCAAGACAAAAATGCTTAATGCTTTCTGATTCTCTCTGTTTTAAAATCACATTCCTGGTTCACATTACATCATTTTTCACACTTTCCTGGGGTTCCCAGGCTAACAAGCTACATTTTTAGTAAGCTCACGCTAGGTCAGGAAGCAAAGCCATTAAGGGCATTTATGCATGCAAATTCTGGCCATTACACTGGCCTTAAAACAATAGCAAGAATTCCGTCACATAGACAGACCGGAGCCAACTTTAAAGATCAAAGACAGTCATAAAATGCTTGACTTAGCTTCCTTACAGCAGAGTGCACTGTTGTTACATTTTTTTCAGTTCCACATGTAACACTATTTTTTCCATTTAAGACAACAACCCTGTGGCTTACATTGATATTTACAAATTATAGAATTATTTATAAAATTCTACCTGGCTAGGCTGGCAGCCTTCACATTGCTCCCCCCTGCAAAACTCAAGCTAGTTTTTCAAGTGAACCTTGAGAAACACTGCTTGAGAGGGTTAGGTCTATCTGAGTATACCTTACCCCATTCCCTGTCTTGAGAGCCCATCTGCATTGGCATTGCTAATCCCACTGCGGTGCTGTACTTACATATCATATGTTTGCAACCCTAGGCTCCATCTTACCAAGTTGGCCTTTTGCTGGCTGGCTCTGTTCTTCCTTGTCAGGTCTGTGAGGGGAGCAGCTGTGGTACTATAACTGGGGACGAACTTTCTGTAATGCTCTGCTGTCCCTAAAAATCCTCTCACCTGCTTTTTAGTACAAGTGCAGGCCATGCCTGAATGGCTTCCATTTTGGCAGGTCCTGGCCTTATCTTACCACTCCCCACTATATGTCCTAGGTAGGAGACCTCTGCCATACCCACCTGACATTTGCTTGGCATAATGGTCAACCCTGCCCTCTGTAGTCTGCCCAGCACCTCCCTGTCATGCTGAAGGTGCTCTGGCCAGGAATGGCTGTAGATGGCAATATCATCTAGGTAAACAAGGGCAAACTCTCTTGCTCCTGTCAGGATATGATCTACCAGCCTCTGGAAAGTTGCTGGGGCATTCTACATCCCAAAGGGCATCTTTGTGAACTCATACAAGCCAAAAGGAGTCACAACGGCTGACTTCTCTCTAGCACTGGGAGTTAAGGGCACCTGCCAGAAACCCTTGGTAAGATCAATGGTTGTAAGATACTTAGCCCCACCCAGCTGCTCTAGGGCCTCATCTGTCCTAGGCATGGGGTAAGCATCTGACTCTGTGCGACTATTTAATTTCCTGTAGTCCACACAAAACCTGCTGCTGCCATCCTTCTTTGGCACCAGCACCACTAGGGAGGCCCAAAGACTGTTGGACTCTTGAGTCACCCCAAGTTCCAACATCTCCTGTACCTCTTCCCTCAGAGTCTGTCTCTCTCAGGCACTCTATAAGGGGCCTGCCTAATAGGCCTTTGAGGTTCTGTATCCACCTGGTGCTGCCTCAAGTGGGTGCACCCTGGTTTCCCAGTGAACATGTCCCCAAATTCCTGCAACACTGCTCAGATTTCTCCAACCTGGGTAGGAGACAGCTGCTGGGACATTGCTACCGATTCCACTGAGGTGTCAGCCCAAGCCTCACTGAGGAGATCAGTCCCCAGATCTCCCTCAAACTCCTCCTGCAATCTACTGCAAATTCTCAGCACAAGGGCTTCCCTATCATGGTAAGGTTTCATCATGTTAACATGGTACAATTTGTACCCCTGTCTTCTGCCTAGCAGTTTCACCATGTAATTAACATCACTTACCTTTCTTACCACCTTCTAGGGTCCCTCCTAAGCTGCTTGCAACTTGTTATGGATGACAGGAATGAGAACAATTACCTGCTACCTCACAGCATACTCTCTAGCTTGAGCATTCCTGTCATACCACACCTTTTAATGTTGTTGGGCTTCTGCCAGGTACTCCTGGGCCAAGCCAATGAGTTCCCTGAGCCTTGTCCTGAGGTTTAAGATGTATGCCACAACAGACTCCTTGTGAGACTCACACTCACCTTCCCACTCATCTCAAATTAAATCTAGAGGTCCCCTCACCCTATGCCCATACAGTAACTCAAAGGGTGAAAAACCTGTGGATTCCTGGGGAACCTCTCTGTAAGCAAACAACAGATGGGGCAAATATTTGTCCCACTCCCTCTTAAACTGATCTGCAAATGCCTGTAGCATGGACTTGATTGTAGAGTTTAATCTCTCAACAAGATCATTAGTCTGGGGATGGTAGGGGTGGTCTTCATGGGCTTCACCCCACAGGACTTCCACAGACAAGCCAGCAGGTCTGACATGAAATTGGCACCTCTGTCAGCCAGTATTTCTTTTGGGAAACCTGCCCTGCTGAAAATCTCTAACAAAGCATTTGCCTACTTCTCTGCCTCAATGGAGGACAAAGCCACTGCCTCAGGGTATCGTGTAGCATAATCCACTACCACTAGGATATATTTTTCCCTGTGGAACTTGGGGTACTCAGAGTACCCATAATATTCATTGCTCTGAAATGGCTCCTCAATCACAGGCAAAGGCATCAAAGGAGCTCTCACCTTGTCTCCTTCCTTGCCTACCATTTGGCACTGTTCACAGATCCTGCAGTACCCTGTTACATCTCTGGAAATTCCAGGCCAATAGAAGTTCTGCATAATATGCCTCTTTGTACGTTTTATGCCCATATGACTTGCAAAGAAAATATCATGGGCTATGGCTAGAAGCGCCAGATGGTAGGCTCTATGCACTACCAACTGCTGTACTCTCTCACCTTCTAGCCCTCCCTCAGGGGTCCACTCTCTGTATAGTAACCCTTTGTCCCAGTAAACAGATTCCCCCTTTCCTTGAGAATCAGGTGCCTCCCTAGCTACCTGCTTCAGGCCTTGCAATGTAGGGTCTGAGAGCTGAGCCTGTCTCAACTGTCTCCTTGTAACCCTTCCCAGCTCCCCTTCCACAGGAAGTCTGGCATCCTCGGACAGTGGTGCCTCACTGTCAGCCTGGGTACTACTACTCATCTCTACCTTTGCAGTCACTCTGTCCAAGGGACCATCAGTACCCACAAGCAGCTGTGGCTCACATTTAGTCTCACTGATACAGAGTAGCTCCCTCCCTGAAGTAACCATCTCACCAGTCCTGGCTGCAAGTATGCAATCTGTCTAGGTCTCCCCCAGGCTACCAGACTTATCTGCTTGTCTCCAAGCCTGACTGCGTGTAACTGCATAAGCACATGGTACTGCCTCATCCAAATCCTTCCCTATCAGGACATCTGCAGGGTGGTTGTTCGGTACCCCTGTTGTCTCAAGACAACCTACTATTGGCATTTTGTCTTTCCCACTTGCTGGCTCCTTCACCTTTTCTTCCCCACCTTGCCTCCATGGACACTTGTATGCCACATGGCCCCACTGGTTGCATTCAAAACATTTAACCCTAGCTCCTGGATGTGCACCACCTGGACTAGTGGCTTCCCTTGCTACTGGCAGATTCTGCTGAGGCAGTCTGTGCTGCCCACCATGGGTTCCTTTAGACCCATGAGCAGTACTGGGGGTCCCTTTCCTGTGCAGGGCTGCCAGATATAGGTCTGTCTTCTTCCCCAACTCATCTGAAGTAGCACATTGTCTATCAGCTAACCAGATCCTCATGTCCTCAGGCAAAGTGCTAAGGGCTTGTTCCCTCACCAGAAGGCCTGCCAGCCCTTCAAAAGTGGTGACCTGACATCCACTCACCCATCTATGGAAATAAGTGCGCAGTTCAGCAACATATTCACACACACATTCATCTGTCTTGCATCTATCCTCACAAAACTTTTTCCTATACTTTTCAGGTGTTAGCTTAAACAATTCTAACAAGAGATTTTTAACAGCAATGTAATCAAAAGATGTGTCAGACATTTTTGACAAAAAAACAGTTTCAGCTTTACCATGTAGTAAGGGGGTCAGGAACTGTACCCAGAGCCTTGGGTCAACACTATACTGTTTGCATACCCTCTCAAACATATGAATGAAACTATCAAAATTATCCCCCTCTTTAAACTGCGGAAGAAATTTACTGACCTGTTGTGCTTCTGGGGTCGTTACTCCCTTTCCCATTACCTCCACGACTCTGGCGAAGAGTCAGCATCCCCTTATCATGCTGCCTCTGCCACTTCTTTTCCTCAGTTTCCATCTCCAAATGCCTGGCCTCCAACTCAAGTCTCTTTAGCTCCAGATGGATTTTTAATTCCTCTGCAGAAAGGTTGAGCTGCCCATTCTCCGAGGGTATTATATCTCTACTGCCAGTCTGATTGTCTTCCTGGTTGCTGTTTTCTGAGGCAGCTGTAACCAACGCTGCAATCAGGTCTGCCTTAATCAGGTTTTCATGCACCAGTCCCCTAGCCTGGCACATCTCCACCAGCTAGCTCCTTGACAGTTTTCCATAATCCTGTGCTGACAAGCTGCCTGCTCACCCTGACTAACTAAGCTAACAAAAAAAAATAAAACAATTGTAATCTGAACTCTGGTATTCACTGCGTGGCTGATTTAGAGTACAAAATACCTTCAAAGCTCACTGCACACAAGCTACAGGAACTCACTCTACCCACACCACTACAAGCCAATAAGTATTTGCCAACCAATTAATATGCGGTGGGGATATCCCACCACTGCCAAACAATTAATATGTGGTGTGGATATCCCACCACTGCCAAACAATTAATATGTGATGCCCGTGCCCTGGCCCAGCAATCAAGGAGCCTCAATCCTCACCACTAACACCAGTGAGGGGCATCTCATATAGGAGGAAAGGATAACAAATACACACAGTAAAGTGCAATTTCCCTTAAGAGCACACAGAGATCACAGTCAGTCTGGGGCTGGTTGCTCCCTCACTCTCCAGGTCCCCAATAAGACTCCCCACTGGCACAGCTATAGGGTCCAGATCTCAGCCTAGTGGGCAAGTTAAAACCTCCAGCACTCACTCTGTCCAACCAGTGCTTCATGTCCCTGCCCAAGTAGCTGACACACACACACACACACACATACACACACTTTGAGAAGAGTTTATACAACCACACAGACACTCCTGGGGAAGGCTGGCATAGGTTCTCCAGCTGTGCCCCTTTTTCCTAGACTATACGGTAGTACCAGCTCCCACCACCCGCTAATATTTATCAGCTACTCAAAGGCCCTTAAAAAGGTGTCCAATTATTACTGTGCAATATTATTATGCAATTGGTAGTATAGCCCAGGTCTAAAGCTATTAGAGTAGCTTTGTACAATTTTACCAAAGGCCTGCAAGTACTCTAAAGAGCTTAAATTATCTCTACAAAAACAGCCACACTTGAAAGAGTTTAGAAATATTTAATAACAAATAGTCAAAACACAAGACAATACTTTTTACTACACAATGCTAGTCAAGAGTTCAGAGATCACAAAGAAATACTTAAAATAATTCAGTAGTATAGTTCAGATATCACAGAAAAACACAGTTGAATCTTTCTAGTTTCTAGCTATTTCTAAGAGAAAACACGAGTCTAAGATAAACTTACATATAGAACACAGGCAGAGTGCTGATGAGTTGGATGGTCAAGACAAAAATGTTTAATGCTCTCCGATTCTCTCTGTTTTTAAAAGCACATTCCTGGTTCACATTACATCATTTTTCACACTTTTCTGGGGTTCCCAGGCTAACAGGATACATTCTTTAGTAAGCTCACACCAGGTCAGGAAGCAAAGCAATTAAGGACATTTATGCATGCAAATTCTGGCTATTACTCTGGCCTTAAAACAATAGCATGAATTCCTTCACCTAGACAGGCTAGAGCCAACTTTATAGATCAAAGACAGTCATAAAATGCTTGACTTAGCTTCCTTACAGCAGAGTGCACTGTTGTTACATTTGTTTCAGTTCCACATGTAACACTATTTTTTCCATTTAAGACAACATGCCTGTGGCTCACATTGATATTTACAAATGACAGAATTATCTATAAAATCTACCTGGCTAGGCTGGCAGCCTTCACAATCATATACATTGGCTTATGCACTAGGGCCTTTTTTTCTGGGTGTCCCTATCTTCCATACTGGCTTCCCTCTTAAAAAGCTAGGTCAAGCCATGGGAAGTGGTCAGTGCAGACATGTCCAGCCCAGTCCATAGGGTGGTCAACATCCTTAGCCATCCTAGATGTCCACTGCAGTGATTGTTCCAAGCACTAATCTCAAGTAGGGCTTGTGGAGCTATTTGCCTGCACCAGCAGAGTCCATCACTCTGGATATAGATGTCAGATGGTCAAGCTGCTAATTAACCTTGGGTCACCTGTACTATACATAGTCAGAGCTTCATTCATGTAAACCACTGGGCTGGCAGTACCCTGATTTCTAACAGATATAAGTCCCAGTACTTGCATAGCCTCGAGCAATATTGTGCTGCCTGCCACATTCTCTTTTTTTCCTATAATCTTCACTATTTTTCACATTCATTTACTTAAAAGACCACCTTCTCTTTTCAATATCTTTATTAACGTATCATATGTTTCTTAATATTTTACCATTGACATCATATCATTACATATGTTATAATCATGTCCAATTCCTTCTTTAATTGCCCTCTATTACATAAACTTGTCCTGTTATATTCCTTCAAATACAATTAATGAAAATAACAGCAATAATAATAATAATAATAGTAATCATATTTTTAAGAGAATGCCCCTGCTTAATACCCTTTTCAGCAGACAGCCTTCTCCTATCCACTCATTCATAATGGGGATAATATAAGATTGACTATAAATTTCCTCTATGAATCTTACATATACCTGCAGGTATACCTGGTGATCTATATTGTAAAACATTTTCTCCTAATATATATTATCTACAAATACTTCTTTTCTTGCTATTAATTCAACCTCCCCTCTTACTGACCAATGGATTATTTTTCCATAATTTCTTGTCAGGATCTTCTCGCCTGTCAATAAACTGGAGTAATGTATTCAGTATTTAAGTAGCTTCTAACCATCTTTCTTTTTTATAAATGTAATCTCATCTTCATATACCTTCTCTCAGCCTTCCTTTCTACAGTAAACCATTCTGCAAAAAAAAAAAAAAAACTGCCAATACCTTATTTTTCAGTGAATAAGCTTTCATACAATTCATACCCTGTGCCGTCTAAACTTGGTATTCTTATTACACATTTTTGATGTTTGATCCATCTATGAAATACACTTCATCATCCTTGTAATCTCAATTTTAATAGTTCCCTTATCTATACTAAATGTTTGACCAAAGTATTTTTGTACTATCTGTGATTTCCCTTTCACATAGTCCACCTTTTTCCTTGATTTTTAATATTTATTAAAATTTAATCTAAAGAGTATTGCAACTCAAAAGCTTTGTTGTGTTTTATTATTTTACTTGTTACAATAGTGCTTGGCATTGAGCTCCTGTCATTTTTTCTTGGATATTATTGCTGCTTTGTCTTCAAGAGCTCTTTTTGACACTGGGATTGGTTGGTTTTGTGTGTAAAATTTAAATTACTTTAAATTACAGCAGATGGATAAGGGGTTGGTATAATGGGTACAGAGTTTGGTTCTAACATTTGAAAGGGAAATCAGCTAAGCTTAAAATGGCCTCCAAAGGCAGCTAGCCTAGTATATATGTATGAACCTAAACAAATAACATATATCAGCATAATAACTATATACAGGTGTGCCTACAACAAGGTAGTAAATTGTTTTACAGTGAACATCACATTATAGCAAATGACCTGAGCTGAGCCTGAAATTGGTCAGCACTGATCAGTTCATTACTCAATAAACAAATATAAATACAATAAGGTAATATGCTAACAAATATTTGTCTAACAAAGAATATAACTTTGTCCAGAATTTGAGTTCAGAAATAAATCTACTCAGTCTTAATTGAACAATTGCTTACTCTTTGTGACAAACAGCAGTGATGACATTTACAAAGGAGCTGATTCACTTTTCCAGTGCTTTGTAATCAATTTTCTGGCAGCAGTTAGACTACAAAGCAGAGTATATAGTGATTTTGGCAGACACCCAGGAGAATTGGATCACTTAGCAAAACAAATTAGATAAGACAAATGTATCTTAACAAAAAGTTAGCAAGAAAGCTTGAACTTGTTCCCAAAGAGGGGAAAATTACCTTACAGATGAACACCATTTTGCTAATCGGCATTGACTGAGGCTTTTCATCTCCAGCAATCAAGGTTTTATTTCTTATAAATTATTTCAATTTTGTGTAGTGTAAAAAAAAATCTATGTAAGAATCTCTGTGAAAATTTTTCGAAATTATGAAGATGTAGTTTTATGTGAGGACAATAGAATTATATTTTTATCAGCTGAGGTTAATGAAGAGTTATTTATCTGTATAGCATAGTCCCTATAATTGTCATTTACACAAATGTTTTTAGAAGAACTATACAAGAAAGCTAAGATTTTCTATTATCAATATTAACTTTAAGATTGTTAAAATGATTATTGGATATTTATGCTTAGAAAAATCTGACATTAACACAGTTTTCAGTAATAAGTATTATCTACAGTTCTGCACAGTAAGCCAATTATTCATATCCAAGTCAAATCGACACATTAGCTTCACTAAAGAATTGATTCAAATAAAATAAGTCTCTGTCTTTGAAACTCAACATCTGAATGTATGGATAGTTTTGATTTACAGAAGATGTGAAAACTATAGGAAAAAATTGAGAAAAACATGCTTTAATAATGTTGGGGTATTTATAAACAAAAATGTTCAATACTTTTAAGATGCTATTGATATATGTAGAATTTGTGGGTTTATTAAAGGTTTAATAAAAAATAGCATTCATTTCATATTGTTATTTAAAATTTGATAGTGAGATGAAGTAACATATTTCTCATAACTTAGCCAAACTGATTCATGAAGTTTTTTCCAATAAGTTGAATAAGTAGAATTCAACTAATAAGTGACTGTTCTAATAACTGAAACTTATGCATACAAATCGAGGTCAGAAAACCCAAAACCTTATTTTTCATCCTCTGTAAGACAACTTAAGGCTATTCTGGGTCCACCAGCATGCCAAAAGATTCTCCGGCAAACATTATTAAACTGCTTAATGTGATTTGTAAAATAAAGCAAAAAAAGGTTTGTATATTATACAGTATTTTGGATCATGCAACCATTTTTTTATCAAATTTAATCTTTCTTCCATACTAAAAACATTTTATTTCATCTATTTATTAACATTCTAATATTATGCAAAATTGAGTAATAATTAATTCTTATTATTTCATTGAGATTATCTATAAAAACTATTCCTAAGTAATTTAATTGCTTTTTACCCCCAGATGAATCACTTTTCCCCTTCTGGATTCAGCAGAGTTTTCCTCTATGGTTACTCTTGCTTTTTCTTATCATATAGTGACGGACTGACATCTCTTTCCAGTGCAAGATCTTTGTTGCTGAAGCTTCTTATCCAATCTTTCATTCCTTAATTTAAATAATCTCTTTGCTTCTAATCTATACTTTAACAAATTTCAATAATCAATTTTATCACAGAGGTTCTCTAACACCTATACCTTTCCTTTTTCAATCTTTACCAAATACATCTGTAATCCTTCTTTAACTTCTATTTATATACCACCTATCATTTTGCCCAGTCTTTATAAATTTATTTTATATAAATGTTATCTTTCCACAATCTACAAAGGAGCCACCTCTTCTCTGATTAATATTTCTGTACAAATTTAACTCTCCCTTTCCTGTTTTGTTAATTTCCCCACTTTCCTAACCTCTCTGTCAAGTGTTTTGATAATACACATTTTACTGCCCTGTACTACATTGTCTTATCATCTAGAAAGCAGTTTCACTGGCCATCAGCAATATATTCTCTTTCTCAATCAACTATTTATTTTAGTTTATTCATGTTTTGTTTAATAGGGTAGAACACTGATCATAGCATGACCAATTGCAGGCTTAATCCAGGTTGTATGCAACGCTAACAATTCCACAGAGTAACACAATCATTACAGATTTCACAAGGTAATAAGTTGACAAGATAAAACAAAATGCAAGCATATGATAAAACTATGTACATATTTATAAAAAGTCACCTTACAATGAGAAATTAAAATAGCAAGGTATGAAGATAAGAGGAATGTCAAGAAGAAGGATCTTAGATTATGTAATATGTCCTGTATATTATCTGAGCAGCACTCATCTACCTGTAAATTAGCATTTACAAATAAAGAGATGTCTTCACACAAGAAATGGCTTTGACAGCCCTACTTTCATTTTTAACCACCTTTCTATTGTGTGATACTGCAAATGCTCTTTCCACTACTATATTTGTTTGGAGAATGTGGTACTTCAACAGGGACACTGCTAGTCTTTTTTTTTTTTTTTTTTTTTGTAAGCCATGAGTTTTTAGACTGGTGAGGTTTTTCACAGAGGTTTTTTTGAGTCGATTCCCCAACCACAGGCAGGGGATTTACCTCCAGGATTTGGTTTGGAAGGCACTACTTGTTTGATTTTCCTCTTGCACAGATTCCATCTGTCCTTGTCCTATCTTCATTTCCTTCCTAGATGTGAAAACAGTTTGCATGCTTTCAGATAACTGACTTGTAGTCTTAAGAAAAAGTGTAATGCTACCAGTAAATGAATAAGCTAAACTATGCACCATTATATTTAGTACTGAATTACTAAGGCTGCTGGGGATGCAACTGTTTGTCTTTGTTGATCAGACAGGTCCAATAGGGCAAAGCCCATTTAGCAGAGGCCCAGGGAGAAAAGTTCCAAGAAATGCATTTAAAATACACATGACAAAACAATCTTTTTTTTTTTTATTAACAAAGATACATTACATAGATTGTATCTAAATGTCTTAAGAACTAACAGGAAATTATTCTGTAGTGACATTATACAAAGATAAAGCAGTTATTTCTTCTCTGGTGTTATACATGATATTAAATTACAAGAATAAAATATTCAGTATGCAACAGTTTGTGTGCAATATATACAACTAAAAGACATTAGATATGACTTACAAGACATGGGGAAGGACTTACAAAAGTCTTCACTTCCTTCAATGTCATACTTCATTTATTTTCACTGAAGTGCTTTCCATTTTCCATTTGAATACTAATTATGATATTTCATATAAAAATGATTCAGTGTACATTGTTCAACCATTTCCAGATTACCTGCCTACACCTGTAGACTCACAGTCTCCAACTGCTGGCAATTGCTGAAGAGGGGAAGCTAACAGCTTTAGAAAAATAAGAAACAACTCTTTCCAGATGCTACAAAATAAGTTATGTACTTACCACAATGCTAGATCCTTTCATCCAAGTCAGTCTGATATGGCTAATGCATACCAAGCCACTTACTGGATCTAATTTGGCCTTGCTAATGCACCAAACCATGAGCTCCTTTAAGATTTCTTCACTCCCATAATCCACTGGGCCCCAGCTCTCCTTAAATCTAGTTTTCTGATTACCCATGGAAGGAAATAAATGAGAGAGGAGTATGGGAGAGACAAGCAAACGATCTTCTGGATGGTCTGCCAGGTCTTCAGTAAAATGACAATAAGAAAAGAGTTAGAGGGAGGGAAGGGTTGTATCATGCAGACTAGGATGAAAGGATCCAGCGTTATGGTAAGTACTTACCTTCTGCATCCTAATCATCCTAAGCATGCAATCCGACTGATAAGACAAAATCTCAAGCATTCTGTAACCCTGGGTAGTATCATGACAGGATACCCTTCAGGATTGATGCCAGAAAGGAGGCCTTACACTTAGACTATATATCCAACTTGTGGTTTATGGAAAAGGCGAGCAATATAGACCAAATTGCTGCAGCATAAATTTCATCCACAGTAGAATTCTTGAAAAAAGCTGTTGAAGCAGCAAGTGAACTTGTAAAATGGGGTTTTGGTTTGGTTAGCAAAGGTTTAATTTGTGAAAAATATGCAAATGAAATGGAATCAGACAGCCCTCTGAACGTTTTTTCCCTAATTTGTTGGGAGAGAAGGAGATGAACAACTGCTGCTGCTGCTTTTCTTCCTGAATGCTTTCGTCTTATGAAGATAGAATCTAAGCCCACCGATGAACGTCTAGGGAATGAGGTATATATTTTCCCTGGTTAGAATGGCTTAGGAAGAAACAAGTAGATATACAGGCTGGTTCAAGTTACACTCTGTAGCATTCTTTGGGAAAAAGGAGGACTGGTCTTGAGAGAAACTATCTTTATGGAAATTAAATATGGCCAGCTGGAGGACTAGGCTTGTATGTGAAACTCTTTTAGTGGAGATAATTTCCACCTGAAAATTTTTCAAGGAAAGAAATTTTAGCTGTGCAGATGATGCTGGCTCAAAGGGGTTTTAGTCAAGGCCTCTACTGCAAAATTGTGGTTCTAAGGAGGAACAAAATCTAAAATAGGAGGGCAAATGAGGAACATTCCTTTTAGAAAGGCTTTGTACAACTTATAAGAAGCAGTTCTATTTGAACTGACTCCACTACGGAAGTTTGAAATGGAAGCTAGGAGATATTTTATGGTTGAATAACTGGATCCTTCAAACAATTCTGAGAGAGAGTGTTACTTCCATGGCATACAGGCAGTCAAGGGGTCAATACCTTGATTGGTTACTCATATCAGAAAGCATTTCACTTGCTTTTGTAGATTTTACAATTGGATTCCATCTGAGGTAAAGAAATAATGTGAAGTACATTCTGAGATAACAAGGAGCTTTTGGGTATTGGGTATCTAGGGTACTGGGGGAACCAAGGGTTCATTTCAGGTTGACAAAGTCCAGATAAGGCTGTCCAGACAGGTGAGACAGACAATCTTGTGATCTAGAAGTCATGGATGTTTCACCAATTGAGTCCTGATAATGGTAAACAATATTTGTCATGGCCAGCATGATGCAATGAGAATCATATTGATGTTGTATGTTGCAGCTTCCTATAGAAATCTGGACATCAGGAAAAGAGGTGGAAAGTTGTACAAGAGGCCAGTGGGTCACTGACAAGAATGTCCATTGGTGCATTTGGTGTAGGACAGTGACGCAAATAGATCTCAGCAAGGCTGGTCCCAGCAGTCAAATATCCAATGAGCTACCACTGGACTGAGAGACCACTTGTAAGGCATCAGAATAGAGCCTGTCCATGAGAAAGCTTGCTTTGCAGCACTTTGACAGCAATGCAGTCTGGGAAAAAGCTACCACCCATTGCCAAACTCTTATGGCTTCTTGACAAAAGGAGTAAGAGTTGGCTCCTCCTTTGTTGTTCCAATACTACACTACTGATGTATGGATAAATGGAGTTCAATCTTGCAGGAAGAAGGTCCTGAAATTATTGCAATGCTATGAGGAACATGCATCTCCAGAATGCTTACATGAAGACTGACCTCTGTCCAATTCTGAAAGCTGTTTTCAGCCTTATCCTGTTTATCGATATCATAAAGTTAAAAAAAAGTATTCACATAAATACAGTACACAGAAATACCAGTAAAGATAGAAACATGAAGTTAGGAAATACTAAACTGATGAATAGTTTACACTAGCCCTAATGCCAACAGTACTATAACAAATAAATAGTGATACTTGCTATTTTATTTTTATACAAAAGGACACTGGGACTATCACTTAAACAATGTGTTAGAATAAGAATAAAAATATAAATATTCAAAAAGCTCAATTAAATAGCTTCTACACAATAATCTTAAAAGAAGCCACTGAAATTCAACCAAAAAGATTGAGAGACGCTGAATTATCCAACAAACTGATAAGAAAAAAATAGAGAAATACTTAGCTGAGATCAAACAATGCATCCAAACTGTAAGGGTGGCAAACGAGATCTGAGGAGAGTCAGATCCAGCAGATTATGGGAGGGAAAAGATCTTAAAGGAGCTCATGGCTTACACCATTAGCAAGGCTGGATCACATCATATCAGATAAGTGGCTTGGTAAACATCAGTTTTATTGGACAGACAGGATGATTAGGATACCACCATTTTTCATACTTTCCATTTTCTAGTCTGTCTGCTTAAAAGGTTTCCTAACATAAGGTTCAACCTGTATAAAAATGTGAAATTGTTACATTTTAATACACATATAACACAATCAATATACTTTTACATCCTTAAGATCACAATATATATTTTATATCCAACGTTTATCGTGTCACAGCATAAACCTTGGATACATTGAAGTCCAGAAAAAGTACTTTCTTATTTTATCATCACTAGCATAAACAGCAGTCACAGATAGGACTACCTCACCTCGCATTTATAATTTCTGCATACTGGACAGAGCTACTTTAGAACATAACATGGAATTTACTTTAAAGAAATGTATTATACACATTACTGAGAACCAAAACCTTTTTCTTACAGTTACATCTTCTCTCCCTTCACGGTCTTCTAAACATTAATGACAGCGAGAAGTATAGGTTTACAGCCTTCACACCAAATTAGCGCAGTCAAACTTCCAATGTGTTTTACTTCTTGTAGAAGAAAAGTTCACATGTCTAAACTACATCTAAAACCTGAATGCACCCATAAAGCCAACCACCACAAAATATCCCAGACATGGTGTTGTCTATGCCTAATGGGATTTGGCTTTATTGACCTAAATGTACCCATAAAGACTTAAGTAAAAAAGACATGAGAATTCAGAAGCAATGTAGATGATGTCCTTAAGGGGTCATTTACATAATCCCTTGAGCCTCCACTACAGGAGGTTTAAGGTATTACGCAGTGAAGACTAGCTTGGTTGAGTCTTTCTTGCAGTTTTTACTGGAGTGTTTGTCTGTGTAACCTTTGTACCCTTTGCCTGGATATTTGGGTGGTTTAGGTGCCTTTGTCAGTTCCACAGCAATCAACGTCTCACCCAAAATACAGTTATCCACAAGCAGCAAATTAATCCCCAGTGTCACCTATATGTGGTACTGGCAGTTGACAAACCATCTGAAAGGTCGCTAGTGTAATATCATGCATTACAACTGTTAGATTTGGTATACATCATGTGTCTAGGTGAAAGGTTTAGGTACACTGCCAGTTCCTCAAACCTGTGAGGTCAATTACAGAGCACAGCTTTTGATGTAAAGGACTCAGTAGCATTAACTCTCAAAATAATTACTTTACATAAATTACAACTTTACACTATTGTAATAGTGTTACATTTTCTATTTTCTTGTAAGTCAGCACAATGAGGCACTGTGTGAAGGGAGAGAAGATGTAACTGTAAGAAAAAGGTTTTGGTTCTCAGTAATGTGTATAATACATTTCTTTAAAGTAAATTCCATGTTATGTTCTAAAGTAGCTCTGTCCAGTATGCAGAAATTGTAAAGGAGCTTCTAGATTCTTTGGAATCCAGTAGGATTATCATAGGCAGTGGACTTAGGACATTATACTAAAGGTTTGAAAGATCAATGTCAACATCATTTTATTTGCTGAGGAGTATTAACCATAATCAGTTTACAGTTCATTTACTGGATTCAGCAGGCTGTAACCAAAGCTGATGATGCTTAAAAACAGATGCTTTCCCCAACATTATTTTCCTAAAAGCCAACATTAGTTCCCAGGACATTAGTAACCTTGCAGAAATGTCAAAGAATCAGTGCAGTACTTCACTTTTCAAGCTTAATTTAATTGTTTCAATCTAATTCTGCCAACCACTTTTGTCCCCAAGGTCTTCAGCCCATGCATTCCTTCATGTGGTATTGGCAAAAGGCAAAGAGCACCATCTGTCATATAGGCATACCTTGCCCCCATGGGCGGAAGTTCTGGCTCAATTCACCCCCTCCCCAAAACAATGGACTTCCTTGTTTTCCATTTTGGTTTCCCATTCCACTTGCTGCTGCTGACTGCCCATACCTCCAAATCTGTCCATTTGTTCTCTTATTTTGTTCACTGAAGGTACCTAGACAAATCTTCCTGTTGCATAGCAGGCAGGTCCTCCATCTCCAACGTAATAATGACCTTTTTTTCTACATCCCTTAATAATGCCATTGCCCCTCCCCCAAAAGAAAGGTGGGACTTAAAAGGTAGGCATCAAGTGCATAGTTCAGGTTGGAGAGTTCAGATGCAGGTGAGAGGAATCCCTAAATAAATGGACTGGGCATGTCTTTGGTACAACTGACCATGTCACCAGTTTGCTCATACCACCCCCCTCCCCCAGCTACAACAAGACAGCCTGAAAGCAACTATAGAAACAAATTCCATCCACAACTGTGCTGTGGCTCCACTGCCAGCAAATGCCTTAGTTCCCCAAAATGAGCAAGATGGCATAAGTAGATCATTTGCCCCACACACCCAGCTCCTTCCAGTGCCTTCCTTGTTTTATGATAAGCTGTAATTTTCTCAAGGCTGGGGAAATATTTAGAGGCATACCCCTGCATCATCCATGATGCTGCCTCTCAGTGTTTCTCTTGTTTACACTCCTACACAGCCATACTCACAGATGCAACAATTGGATGGAAAGGTGCATGCATGTCTCTCATCCTTCATGTTGTGCACATCTGCAGCACCCTTCCTCTAAGGAGTACTCTGGGTCGGCCTGCCATTTAAACTGATGCTCTCCTTGTGCATAGGTCACAGGTGCACTGGCCATTCACTAACTTCACTGGCTTCTCAACAGCCCAGATCACTAATCAAATATGTGTCATCTGTGCTGCCATCAGAGCTCGGTTCTTATCCCAGATTTCTTTTCCTTTTCAACTCTTTGCAGAAGGCATGGATTTGGACAGCTTCCTTTTAACAAGTAAATCAAACTCTGGCAATTCTCATGAATGTGATATGAGGCAATCAGCTGACACAGAACCCGTGAATTTTAGTCAGTCCCATCAATCATTCTAACTACATTTAAGGCAGAATGTTTCAACATACTGAAGTACACCTAATTATCAGCAACTCAGATTCAAAAACAGTGATATGATTTCTGAACATACTGTAATACAATATTACAGAATTTATGCAGTAATACAAGCAGCATACAATACCGCTTGTGTTTCATTACAGTCTTATTCTTCACTTTCTGTATGAGGGGTGCAAGAATGCTATGGAAATGACTTACTTGCATACACAAACATTTTCAAAACACTGACTCCACAAATGAAACAAATGATTTCTAATAGTATTTATTGTATAACAAAAAATCCATACTTCCAGAAAAAGAAAAAAAAACACTTACACTCAATCTCAGACTGAAATACTCTAAACATGGTACAATACAGTTTTAGCAAAAGCAATTCAATGAAACAGGATAACAAATTGCTTTTCAATCAAGTCCCCAAATGAAAAAAATGCAGAAACAGTACATATAATTTATTACACTTGTCTCAAAATTGTAAATTCTTTACCTCAATTTCTATACCTGAATTTTATTTATTTTTGTAGTAATGATGCCACAGTTATATACTGCAGTGTTAAATAATACTTGTTTTTTTTTCTACTCACACCTCCATGTAATAAAATCCTACAAAGCATAAAATGTACCAACTAAAATATTTTAATTATTTTCTGGTTTTAGCCCAAGATAATCAGAGCAGTGTAGACTGATCAAAAGTACTTCTCTAATTGATGTCATAGCACACACACATATAGATGGTCTATTTTCCACTTCCTAGAGTAAGTTCCAGCTTACCATCAGCTGTTCTGTGTTGTTCCAAGCACTCCTAACTTAGTGTACCAGGTATCACCTGGGGCTGGGATCACCTCAGGCAATGGGAGGTTGGGAAGGGGTAGCAGAAATGCAGAGCAGAAAGCAGTATCACATACAAAACATAGTCCTGATGTGCAGGATGGTGTAAGACCTAAACTTGCAGAGCTGCAACTGTCAATCTCATCACTACAGTCACTGTTATTTAGCTCTAATGTGTAACAGGCTATACATATAAACATAAGCAATTGCAAATTTGCTACACAAACAGAACAATATGTCATTTCAGCAGAATTTCCTGAGTTATATCATACTAGGGGAAAAGGAATACTGAAATCAACATTTATTTGCAGAATATCAGTCACAGAAGTAAAATAATATTCATGGTGTTTGGAAGTACACATTTTGAAATGTAGTCTTCGTGTCTAACATACTTGGATCTATGTCATATGTACATCTCTAAATTCATGGGTTTTTCAGCAGGTCTGCTACTGTACAAAAGGCCAAAGAGGTACTGCTACACAACCTTCACTTGGATCTATAGCAGTGAGTAAAATACTGATGGCATGTGGCATGTACAACATTGGTAGAAATGTGATTTGAATGCTAAAACAAATCAGAATGCAACAATACTTTTTTCCTGTTGCAGACTTGAAATACATACCTGACAGTACTGCATTGCATGATCAGCAAAGGAAGTTGCTAATGGGTCATCTAGATCGTGCAGTACAACCTGGTGGAAACTACATATGTTGTTTACCTGGAAATACTATCAAATATGGTCAAACTCAGTAATGGATATGGAATTTATAGTATAGTTGTACAAGTTGCACTTTCCATAACAATAGATGTTCAAATTCCTCACTGCTGCAGTAGCCTTTAGGATATATGGGCTGTTTCCCTGCCAAGGAAACAACCAAACAGGTTCAAAATGCTCTGGCACCTCCCCCAAACCATAACTCTAAGTACTAATAGGCTAATTCCAAGGAGAGAAATTAGCAGTCAGACTGGAGAGTTCAATCAAGACTTTCTTGCCCATACAAGGAAAGAAGACCCAAATAATCCTGAATCAAATAACCAATAATAACAAAGAAACTATATAAAGCAAAAATACACAAAACCCTACTTTATATCCCAACTACAACTCTATACAAGAGTAGAGGAATGGGGGGTGGGCGGATGCAGCTACTGCAGCTGTGAGGACTTTAAACATCTATGGTTATGGGTTACCGCAACTTACACAACTGTACTATGTTCATTATTCCCACTGTTCTAGCAGTGTTTTGGTTATATGGATTGATTACCAAAGCCTAGCCAACCTGGGAGGAGGAAAGAAATGGATACAGGAGCCCCTGGAGAATGGTCTTTGCAAAGTTAGACCTAGATCTTGAAAAGAAACCCAGTTTGTAATGCTTTGTAAAAATATGTACAGAGGACCAAGAAGCTGCACAATCCACCCCTTTCCAGTATGCCATCAAAGACAAGGCTCTAGTAAAATGTGCCTTGATACTGCCTGGAATGAGTCTGTCATGGTGGGAATAACAAAAGCAATAATTGAGGAAAACAACTTGGAGATCATCTGTTTAGAAACACGGTGCCCCTTGTTTGTCCCTATATAAGAAATAAATACCTGATCCATTTTTTATAAAAGGCTTAGTTCTGTTAACATACTACAAGAGTTGGTTACTGATTAGGTGCCAAAAAAAAAAATCACTTCCACTTACCAATACAGGATTTTTTATTGACAGGCTTTCTTGCCTCTTCTAGCACTTCCTGCACATTCTCATTAAATAAGTGCAAAAAAAGTAATAAAAACAAATAATTTTGGCAGTCAACTGAGGTTGATTGAGACTGGGGCACATCTGATTCCCCCTGTCTTGTTTGTGGAAACTGCTCTTGTCCAACTGCATAAGAAGGAAGAAACAGTGTTGCCTGGACAAAAGGGGATCACCACAATGACATTTGGAGTATCCTTTTGAATCTTCAGACTTACCCTGGATATTACTAGAAAAGGTAGAAATATATAAAGGAACATTAACTTCTAAGGGAATGAAAACACATCTATTTTCCAGGCGTGCCTGCAAAGAGCCCTGGAGCAAAATTTGTTTAGCTGTCTGTTTTGAAAGAAAGTGAAAAGATTTATTTAAGGTGTTCCCCACAATTGGAACAGTTCCTGGACGTCAACCCCCTCCCAATTCAATTTCCATTTGTAAGGGTCTGTCCTGGTTCTATTCAGCTTATCTTGACAATGTGTTTTTAAGTGATAATTTAATACAAAGTGTTTAAGACAAAAGTCTTAGTATGATTCAGAAATCTTATGATCACTTATTTTTCAGTTTTACATAGTACTGCTATTAAATTTAAAAATTGTGTAATCCAAACAAACAAATCCAAACTGCAACTCAGGAAACAAATGAAGCCTCAAGGACACAAAGTCTCCAAAATGAAAAAAAGTAAAAACAGGTTTATTACTTTGCAACCAGACAGTATGATACAAAAATAAACGGTTAAGCGCTTTTTGTCTTAATTTAGAAGACTTCTTCAGACCTACAACAGTAGCACAAGTGCTCACTTTAATACAGACCACATGATGGTTTCAAAAAAACATTAACCAATGGTATTGCATAAGTAATTAAGTAATTAAGCTTGGACACATGACATCAGCAACAAGTCAAATACAAAAACTGCAACTGTGAAAACCTGTAAAGAACAAAAATGTATAGCTGCTTTTGTGCACAAATAAAGACACATTAAATCACTGCATTTAGGTGGACAGAGTGTAACTCTTAAAATATGTGTTAAAAAATGATGAAAAAACTATGGAAAAAAAAAAATATATATATATATATATATATATATATATATATATATATATATATATATATGTAAATGTTTATATACACATTGTTATGAGTTACAAGAGCGCTCCAAGTGGACTAAAAGAATGCTGCACTCAAAATAAAATAAAATAAGAGACTGCAATTTCAACTTTAACCAGTGTTGATCGACTCAACTGTAATGCTTTCACAAACCACCAACAAGAGTGAAGCAAGCTTAGATGGAAGATGAGACATATTTTAAAAAAAATTAAAACATGAAGCGAAAACCTGCATTCTTTTACTCAACTACAAATAAAGCTGTTTAAAAGACTTAGTTAGACAAAAGCCTTGTCTAGTGCATTAGGCTCTTTAATTTCAGAATACAGGCAATGGAAGTGACTTCATTCAAACCTGGGGGGTTATATGAGTTGAGATGCAGTTGCCAAATCAACTCCTGTCTTTCCAAAATTAGATGATAATGACCCCCTTTTAAATTAACAGTAACCTGACAAATCACTCTGAAGTGAAAGTGGTGTGTTGGGTGTTCAGCACAATGCCTTGCCAATGCGTTAGAAGGTGACTTTTTTTCTATTATGGTATATGTGCTCATAAATCCTCTCTCTTACTTTTCTGTCCATCTTACCAACATAATATGCTGGACAGGCTACACAACTAGCCAGGTAGACAACAGATTTAGAGTTACAGTTAAATCTACCCTTAGTTTTTACCTTAAAGGAATCTGCTGTGAATTCTTTCCCTGTTGCTATGTATCTGCAATAGTTACAAATTTCAGATTTAAATGTAGATTTCAAGTAGTTTTGTCACCTCATTTTGTTTATAAGTCAAAGCAATTGAGGTTATATTTAAAAGAAACTGGAGCATCTTCATGATGGAACCCAGACATGTTGGAGAAGTTGGGTAATTCACCATCTTTTATTTAAAAGTAGAACAGGAACTTGAAATAGATCTTAGAAATGGAACCCCAGACCTGTAGTAGATCTGGTGGTACATTTAAATGTGAAAACTGTAACTATTGTATTGCAGATACATAGCAACAGGGACAGAATTCACAGCAGGTTCCTTTAAGGTAAAAACTAAGGGTAGATTTAACTGTAACTCTAAATCCGTTGTCTACCTGGCTAGTTGTGTAGCCTGTCCAGCATATCATATTAGAAAAAAGTCACCTTCTAACACATTGGCAAGGCATTGTGCTGAACACCCAACACACCACTTTCTCTTTAGAGTGATTTGTCAGGTTACTGTTAATCTAAAAGGGGGTCCTTATCATCTAATTTTGGAAAGACAGGAGTTGATTTGGCAACTGAGTCTCAACTCTTATAACCCCCCAGGTTTGAATGAAGTCACTTCCATTGCCTATATTCTGAAATTAAAGAGCCTAATACACTAGACAAGTCTTTTGTCTAAGTCTTTTAAACAGCTCTATTTGTAGTTGAGTAAAAGAATGCAGGTTTTCGCTTCATGTTTTAAATTTTTTAAAAATATGTCTCATCTTCCCTCTAAGCTTGCTTCACTCTTGTTGGTGATTTGTGAAAGCATTACAGTTGAGTCAATCATCACTGGTTAAAGTTGAAATTGCAGTCTCTTATTTTATTTTATTTTGAGTGCAGTGTTCTTTTAGTCCACTTGGAGCACTCTTGTAACTCATAACAATGTGTATATAAACATTTACATTTATATATATATTTTCCATAGTTTTTTAATCATGTTTATCACATATTTTAAGAGTTATACTCTGTCCACCTAAATGCAGTGATTTAATGTGTCTTTATTTGTGCACAAAAGCAGCTATACATTTTTGTTCTTTACAGGTTTTCACAGTTGCAGTTTTTGTATTTGACTTGTTGCTGATGTCATGTGTCCAAGCTTAATTACTTAATTACTTATGCAATACCATTGGTTAATGTTTTTTTGAAACCACCATATGGTCTGTATTAAAGTGAGCACTTGTGCTACTGTTGTAGGTCTGAAGAATTCTTCTAAATTAAGACGAAAAGTGCTTAACCGTTTATTTTTGTATCATACTGGTTTAGTTGCAAAGTAATAAACCTGTTTTTACTTTTTTTTTTGCTTTGGAGACTTTGTGTCCTTGAGCCTTCGTTTGTTTCCTGAGTTTTTCTTTGAACATAGGAACTGAGTACAATTTCAATTTTTTTAATAACTTTTCTAGCAACTGTCAATTGAGCCAAAAACATTTTTGCTCTGTCTTTTACAGGAAGTGGAGCTTTTATTAGTATTACTGGTCTAGTTAAAGAACAATTATCAGACTCCTTAAACATACTTGTCTCTTCTCAATATACATTTAATTTTTCACAATACATAAACACGTGTATCCAATCAGCTTTTATATCTTTACACCATCTTCAACAAACTGGAGAAGTCATTTTACTACACTTAGAGATTTGATTTTATAGGTAGTAACAAACATTTTGTGCATATATTTCCATATAAAAATTTTCCAGTATAAACCTGAAGGCTGACTAACTGATTTAAGTGACAAAGTTTTATTCTTACCATCTATTGAGTTGCTCAGTCCACTACTATCTAAAAATTTATAGAATTTTGCATCAAAATTATTATTTATAATTAACTTGTATAACTTGGACAAGCTTCCTTTGTAGGTCAATTTACCTTCAATGATAGTGTTCGTATATTTATATAATGGGAGAATAGTGTCCTGTTCCTCTTCACTCACACTATCCACAAATTCATTTAATTTCTTACTGATGGATAACATTAACTGATTAATGAATGAATATAAGTTAGATGAATCTGCTAAATATTATGGGGATTTAGCTTTTCCTTTTTCAAAGCAACCAGAACATAATACTAATCCATTCCTTTCTAGTAAATTCATTTTAACATTGTTCTGACTTTCCTTAAATCTAGAAGTATCTGCAATAGAAAGCACAAAAATTTCCATTTTGATATTAATGGAGTTTTGAAATCATATTTCTTAACTGTTCTAACAACTGAAATTAATCTATTTCTGAGCTAAATTTTGTTAACCAGATGAAAGGATTATTGCACATTTCTAATTTATCATATTTAATAAACTTATAAGAATTTAGTATAACCTGCTCCTGGATGGTTTTCCATTGACTAGTGTAAGTTGAGTCTATCCAGGGTATAATAAACTTAAAACTTACAGCAATAGAATAAAATTCTAATCTGGGAAGCCAATACTATCATACTTCCATAATATTATATAATATGTATAAGCAATTAATGTCTTTCTTATGGCATCCTAAAAAAGCCATGAACATTTTACATTTTTTACATTTTCTTTAAAAGTTTTTTGTCAGGGTCAGCTATTAAAGCTACTGAATGCAATATTTATATATATATATATATATATATATATATATATGTATGTGTGTGTGTGTGTGTGTGTGTGTGTGTGTGGGTCGGTCTAGGACTAATCATCGCCTACACGTTTCAACAAAACTGAAACAGGCGAACACACTTTTACAAAAGTGCTTTTTCATCGAAAAAGCACTTTCATGAAACTGAGCTAAAAAAAGAAAAAAGCATGAGAAAATGGCTTCTGCTGGGATCGCACACAATGGGGATAAGGAAATATTCCCTTTTCCCCACTGTAGTGCAATCTTGAAGTGAGAATATAAAAGTAGGGGGGAGCAGGGGACTTGCCCTCCCCCCGCATGAGCATGATTACTGTTATCTTTTTTTTTTAAATCTTGTCTTTTTTTTTTAGCAGACTTTCGAGAAAGTGTGCTCGACTGTTTCAGTTTTGTTGAAAAGTGTCATCAGTAATTAGTCCTACATCCATATATATATAATCTATATATACATATATACATACACACACACACACACACACATATATATATATATATATATATATATATATATATATATATATATATATTACGGGTCTACTGCTCCATATCAAAAGAACACTTCTTCGAAACAGAACAGGAGACCCACACTTTAGCAAAAGTTCACTTCAACAAAAGTGCACTTTAGCTGAAGTCTAGTTCCCCAGGTGACCCCAAAAAAAAACACTAAAATGTGTTTTTGCAGGGGGGGCAAGCCCCCCTGCACCCCATACTTAAATATACTAACTCTGAGATTGCACTACAGCGGGGAAAAGGGAACATTCCCATTCCACACTGTAGTGTGACTGCCAAAGTCAATGTTCAAAGTTTCACTACTTCGAATAAGTTGACTCAGTGAAGTGGGTTTGAAGAAGTGAAACTTCTAACATCTGCACAGATCCCATATATACATATATATATATATATATATATATATATATATATATATATATATATACACACACACACATACACAAAATCTGGGGTAATATAATCATAATTTTAATAAGTACTAACCTGTCCTCAAAAGTAAAAAAAAAATCATTCCATTTTTTTAATAAGTAACATTTCAATTACTTTTTCAAAATTGTTATTAAATCTTATATCTTGATAGATTTTTATTCCTAAATATTGTAGTTATTTTTCTTCTCAATTATATTTATCTTTAAATTTACTGTCTACTAATTTATTTTAACATTAAAGTTTGTTTTATATTAAATTTCAGCAGCGATGCTTCTTTAAACTTTTCAATTTCCGCATCTATTTCTTTGATTTAGTCATTTAAATCTTCTATAGTTAATAAAATATCATCTGCAAAAAGCTGTACTTTAGATTGACAATCTCTGTTCATTGAGAATCCATTATGTTTTAAATGCTTCTTATACTATTAGACAAGGGTCTGATAACTAATGCAAACAGCAGATGGGACAAGAGACACTATTGCTTTGTGCCTTTGTTTAAAGTGAATTCTTGAGAAACGCAAAATCCAATTTCAACATATGCTTTGAAGTTGCTCTCTCTCTCTCTCTCTATATATATATATATATATATATATATATATATATATATATATATATATTCTTAAATTCCAATAAACTGTTCTGGAAATGCAAACGCTTCTAAATTTTTAAACAAGTAGTTCAAATCTAAAAAATCAAAAGCTCTCTCGATATCTAAGCTAATTAGGGCAAATTTCTTTTGCTAAATCTAAGATAGTTACTACCATTTTTATATTATCATACGTTAATCTACTGACTACAAATCCTGTCAGATCTTTATTAATGAATTTATCTAGTATATCTCTTAATCTTGTAGTGAAAATGGAAGTATTCTATAGTCTACATTTAATAATGAAATAGGTCTACATAAGGAAACTAACTTATTATCCTTTCTCTATTAAGTATAGATGAGATAACAGAAATTTTCCATGAGGAAGGAATTTTGTCACTCTGAATTATCCTGAAAATGCCACTAAGTAAAACATCCAACCCTGGAGCGTTTCCATTTTTTTAAAGCTTCCTTAAACATCTATCAGGGTTATAGGCTTATTCTACAGATATATGTGTTGGTCATTAAGTTAATTAGTAACATTTGTTTAAATAATTGTCAGTTTTGTAATCAGGATTATTATTTTCATCTTTATGAAGTTCCTTGTGGATTTTTTTTTAAATATTAAGCATTTCCTCTAAGTCTGAAATAAGCTCACTAGTGTAAGTATTACAGATGTTATCGATTTGTGCCCTTTTGCTTAACATCTTAGGGAATCTAAGTAGAAGTCATCACATAACTGCAATTTTATTTTTTCTAAAGCTGTTTCCACTTTAGGCATTAAAATTGTTTGATACTTTGTCATTAGTTTTAATTACTTCAGTATTATCTAATTTGTTGTTAAAACCTCGTTTTGTGTAGTTCATCTTGTATTTTTAACTCTATCTCACTCAGTTTATTAATAGACCATCTTCCCATTCTATCTTTTAAAATGAATTTTTAAGGAGTTTCAAAGTATGACTTTATGACCCTGACCATTATCATTCAAAGATGAACAATTCTCAATTTGTTCTTTAAGGTAACTCTTAAATTCTCTTAATTTCATTGTATATACAGAGATTCTCTAAATCTGAAATGTATTTATATCCATTAGTACATTAATACTTACCACATTACGATCTGAAAAAGGACAAGGAATAGTTTAAAAAATCACTTTATTAAGTAAATCTATAGAGGCATAAATCCTATCAAGTCTAGCCTGCGTCCCATGTGCATAAGAATAACAAGTGAAGAACAAGGATTTCTCTTCAGGTTTTACTAGTAAATCAACTAAATTATTATTACTAATCCATGTATTTAGTGCTTTAGCTGATGCCAGTATTTTAGCTTTCTACTGTTCACTTGTATTTACTATATTAGATATGCAGTTAAAATCCCCTGCTAAAATTAAACTACCCTTCCAATGACTTTGTAGTAAATTTAAGTGACTCTCGCACCTAATTCCAGGGCTCTAGTAAAAATTAGCTACAGTATATAGTTTGCTATTATATTTAATTATTACAAATGTATACACTCCTTTGAGATCATTAATAGATTCTAAGACCTTAGGCATTACAGCAGATTTTCTCCAAATTATAGCAGTTCCTCTCCTCTTTTTGTTAAGAGAAGCAGATAACATTTAATAATCAATGTTACTTAAATATTGTATATCTTTATCTATCAAGTGAATCTCTTGCAATAATGTCTCCTTTATTTAATTTTAGATATCTCATTAATAATTTCCTTTTTTGCCATTATTTAATCCATTTACATTAACAGATTAAACCCATACTGTGCATTTAAAAATATTTCTTTTAAAAGATATGACATATTTATCCACCATAATGTATTCCTCCCCAAAACTATCTTAACATTCCACATTGCCAAATTCCAGTAATAACGGCCACACAGGTAAAAACACACTCTCCAAAGCTAAGAAGACAGCATCCATGGGACCAGACGACATCCTGGGATGTGTACTACATGAACTATAAAATGAACTGGCACCTAACCTAAGTGTCATTTTTAATCATAGCCTCACCTCAGGGTTCATGCCCACTGAGTGGCGCACAGCTACAGTTATCCCACTCCATAAGGGGGGATCCACCTTGGATCCTGGGAACTACCGTCCCATCAGTCTGACAAGCCTGATTTGCAAGGCCATTGAATGTATTATCATGGAACTTATAAACAAAGACATTGGCAACCTTCAAACACTGGACCCACCCAATTTGGGTTCGTGAAGGGCTGATCTTGTCTCATGAACCTGACTGACTTCTTTGAATCAGTCTCCAGAGCTGTAGATGAGAGTAAGGTGGTCCACACAGCCTATCTGGACCTTGCCAAGCCTTCGACACCATCCCCCACTCTGGAATCATAGATAAACTTACTAAGCTGGGCATTAATCCCTATGTCACTCGATGGGTTGCCAACTGGCTTACTGACAGAACCCACACTGTAAAAGTAGCCGACTCCAAATCCAGCTCCAGACAAGTGACAAGGGTAGTACCTCAAGGTTCAGTCCTGGGACTGCTCTTATTTGGCATCTACTTCTCTGAAGTACAGGCCAACACTAAGGGACTCTGGCTAACAAAATTTGCAGATGACTGCAAACTGGGAGCCATTATTAAATTCCCAAATTATGTGGATATTCTATAAAAGGGCCTTACAGAAACAGATGCTTGGTGCCAGAGACATAGGCTCAAGCTCAATGCCAAGAAATGTATAGTTATCCCCTTTGGGAAAAAACATGTACCCGTGAACTACCACATAGGTGACAGTACATTAAACACCGAAAGTATGATAAAAGACTTAGGGACACAGGTGGATAGTGGTCTCACCTTCGATAACCACATCACCACAAAAGTCAGGAAATCCTTCTACGTGGCAAACCTCACCACTAAGGGCTTTTCATCCAAAAAAAGGAGGTCATTGTCCCACTGTACTCATCCCTCATTACAGCCATTATAGAATACAATGCCCTGTTTGGTATGTACCTCTCAAGACATCTGCAACAACTGGAAAGGCCACAGAAATACCTCACTAAAAGAATCACAAGCCTAAAGCAGATGCCCTATGTTGACCATCTAAAAAAACTCCAGCTATACTCTGTCGCATATCATCTACTCAGAGGCAATCTCTGCTTAACATACAAGGCCATGTCAAACCCAGATTTGTTGGACATGCTACACTTAAAGAAATCCCAATCCCTCAGAGCCACACGGTCCAGGGATCTAAACCTTGTCATCACAATGAACAGAACATGCTGGAGGGATAGGTTCCTGACCCAGAGACTCCCCAGACTCTGGAATAGACTGTCCATACATTTCAAGCAGAGCACCTCTTTACCCCTCTTCAAAAGGAACCTTGATGATTGGATGGGAGAGAGGAAATTCACCCCGGGGATCACGTCAGTCGCCCTGCTAGACAGGGGTCCAGGGAAGTTAATATTGTGGGAAGAAATAGCCAGGGAATTGTTATGGCTAGGCTTATATAGGGCCTAGGGCTGATAGCCTAGTTCCAACCTATGAATGGCTAGGCTTGTATAGGCCCTAGGGCTGATAGCCTAGTACCAACCTATGAACCTATGTTTTGAATTCTTCCTTTCTACAAACTAAACTCCCAAAACTCATAAATAAAATTAAAGACAAGTCTACAACTACAATTGTATATATTGCTAATAAAACATAACGTACAGTAGATACCAAAGTCCCTAGTTTGCCTGTCAAACAAACTACTGTGCTATCGCTCTACCTACCAACACCTAAAATTCATCAAAAAGAAAAACTAGCCAAAAGCTACTATGACTTACAAATGATTAATATATTATATATATATATATATATATATATATATATATATATATATACATCAAATTTAATAAGAGGCTATTAATTTAGTTATATATTTTCTTTTTTTTTAACTTTTACCACATTACTACATAAAAGTTTAATAATCCTCTGTTAATCAAATATTAAATAATCCTACAAATAGTATATTATATACCTATTTATGTAATAGTAGCACAAATTATCCATTAAATATTCCTAAACTATTCAATCATTCAACATTATCTCTAAATAAATAAGTATAACACAGTGGGACCTGGCCATTTTACAGATCTAACAAAAGCTCTGATTTAAATTTTTAAAGTACAAGTGTCTAAATCTCAAAATAGTGTTACATTAACACAGTAAATATAAAAATATTTAAAAATCCTTTAGCTTATTAAATTAGTTCATAAAAATACGTACATTACTGAGATCAAAGATAATGTCTTGCTATTTATATGGAATCAAAATATATACTAATGTGTATATATATATATATATATATATATATATATATATATATATATATATATAGATTCGTATCACTTCACCTAAAGACCATTTCACTGACACCAAATCACCTAAAGTTCATTTCACCGAAAACTCATTTCACTGACAACTAGTACTCTAAGGCAAGTCAAAGGTATATGTCCTTTTCCCCACTGTAGTGCAATCCTGGTGTTAGTATATATAGTTAGGGGATGTGGGGGGGGGGTGCAGCCTCCCACCTAGTTGGCTTTTACCAAATAATATAAAACAAAACCAGACAACATAAAACCAAATTAAGTGGAGGGTTATGCTCCCCATACTCCCCTAACTATATATACTAACACCAGGATCGCACTACAGTGAGGAAAAGGGCATATACCTTTGACTTGCCTTAGAGTACTACTTGTCAGTGAAATGAGTCTTAGGTGAAATTAACTTTAGGTGATTTGGTTTCAGTGAAATGGTCTTTAGGCGAAGTGATACAAATCCATATATATATATATATATATATATATATATATAGATAGATATATTTCAGTCTCTATTGTATCCCAAATTAATTTTTTGAAGTCTATATTGTATTTCAAAGCCACAATGTGTTCAATTAAAATCCTATTCTCCCTTAACAGATTCAAACACAGTGAAAAGAATCTACTTTACTTTCTATCAAAAGGCATGTATTGATTCAGCAATAAAACACTCAGATTTCAGTTCTGACCCATGAAATGAGTCACCTTACATAGTTTTAGTGAATCCAGTAACATATATGTAAAAAGTGTCAAAGTTCACGACCAAACTTCAAATTTATTTTCAAATATTTGTATATGATTTTATATGTAAATTATAGGAGATCATGTACATTCACATCTTTGCCATATTTAGGTAGATATAATGTTTCTATCTTAATTTTCTTATTAGTATTCTACCTTATTCTATATGGCTTGTATTTTTAAAATCTCTCATCAAAAAGTTATTTAATCATAAACTATTAAATATTACAGTATGTGTACATATTTCTTAGCTTACTGATACTGCTCTTTTTTAATGTAGCATTAAATGTTTCATTCCTTGTGCATTTGCATATTATTCATAAGACGTTTACTCCTTTTTTATTCTAGTATTACAAGCAATCTTGACTATATATAAAAAATCCTGCTTGTTTAATTTGAATGTGTGTGTGTTTTAGCCATTGTGAACTGCTGATTTGATCTAAGTTTCTCATACTAACATCAGAATTTGACTACAGCATGTAAAAAATGACAACTCACAGCACACAGCAGCTGCTAATGTTTTCTGCAAGTTTCTCATCTCATTTCTTTTAAGCTGTTCTAATCAGTAATAAATATCTAACTTTACTCCTTACGATTAATATGGACAGTTAACATTGCAGTATAAGCTATTAACATGCAAAATGCAAGCAAATTATCATCTCAGTATAAAACATTACTATAGCTTTTGTCTTACCAAGTCTTCACATCTAAGAAAAGGAAAATGTGTTGAGTAGATTTCTCACATATATACTTGGAAAAAAGGAAGAAAAAGAAAGTTCTTTTCTGTTATCATGGACATCAGTGATGAACTTTGACACATATTTTCTTCAGGACAGTTCAAGTCGGGAAGAATCCAGCATTCTGTCAGAAATGGAACATTCTTTTGTTCTCAACTTTATCCAAGTTTAACTTGCGTCATAAATGACATGCGAAAGGAATGTGTTACACAGGAACCAAGAAAACAAAATTACCAGCACTAACACCTCTAATTAGCACATTACTTACATCAGATATTCAGTTAACTCGGCAATGCACATACTAATTAAAGTTAATCAAACAAAATTCTTAACTTATATAGTCTTAAAGTTAGCAATTCTATTGCTTATAATTTAATAACATTCTCTTACAGAAGTATTTAGCATTTAGAAATGCACTCATGAGTTTAGTTACATTAAATATATTAAATATTTTGCTGTAAATATTGTAAAACAGTAAAACTAACATTTTATATTACTCATTAAGAAAATGTTTTAGCTAAAAATATAAATATATAGGTTCATAGGTTGGCACTGGGCTATCTGCCTGAAGGCATATATTAGCCCAGCCACGTTGTGCGGTATTCACCGCCCCTGTAGTAGTTCCCTAGACCCTTATACTAGCAGCTAGTACACTTGGCCCCTATCTAGTAGTGCTGTTGGTGTGATCCCCAGTGTGAACTTTCTGTTACCCATCCACTCATCAAGATTCCTCTTGAAGAGTGATAGTGAGGGGCTCTGTCTTATGTAGATTGGGACCCTGTTCCATAGTAAGGGAAGTCTCTGCAAAGGGAATCTATCCCTCCAGCATGTTCTATTCACTGTTGTGTTGAGGTTTATATCCCTAGAGCATGTAGCTCGAGTAGATTTGGTTTTGCTAACATGGAGCATGTTCAACAATTCTGGGTTGGACATGGCTCTGTACGTTAGACAGAGATCGCCTCTCAGAAAGCGGTATGCAACAGAGAACAGTCTTAACTTTTTCAGTCGTGCTGCATAGGGCAACTGTTTGAGGCCAGTAATCCTCTTGGTTAGGTACCTCTGTGGTCTCTCCAGCTGCTGGAGATGTCTAGCCAGGTACATTCCAATTGGTGCATTGTACTCAATAATGGATCTGATGAGGGAAGAGTAGAGGGGCACCATTACATCCTTAGATCTTGATGCGAACCCTTTCATGATCAGATGGGTCACATAGAAGGATTTTCTAACCACTTTGGCAACATGGTTATCAAAGGAAAGCTGACTATTTACTTGAGTCCCTAGATCCCTTATTTCTTCTTCAGATTTCAGGGGATTACCTCCTATGTTGTAGTTTGCGGATACTCTGTTTTTTCCAAAGGGGATTACTACGCATTTTTTTGCATTTAGCTTGAGACCATGGCTTTGACACCATGCATCAGTCTCATTTAGGCCCTTCTGGAGGATCTCCATGTTGGCCAGAGACTCTATTATAGCACCCAGTTTGCAGTCGTCCGCAAACTTAGTCAGCCACAGCCCTTCCATGCTTACCCGTACTTCTGAGAAGTATATGCCAAACAGGAGGGGCCCCAGGACAGAGCCCTGAGGCACACCACTCATTACTGGTCTGGATTTGGACAAAAATATACTTACATATGTTTTAAAGCTGAAAGTTTAGTACAAACCTTTTACTTAAAGGTTAAATCTATTGTCTCAGATAGCAAAAGCCCTGCAATCAGAGAATGGAAGTCACTCATTTTTAGCTTTTTTTAATTTTAGAAGCAGTTTTCAAGGAATTCACCTCACTCATTCTCTTTATGGAGATAATTCTGAAGAAATGGAGAGGAACGTTAAGGATTTTTATTGATGTTAACAAAAGTGGACACCATCTTTAGCATGTTAAATAATTTGGTTTCTTCAGAAATAATTTAATCTTTGCAGGAAACACCAACAGGGCTTTAACATTTTAAGTTTCTTGATCAGTGGTAAACAGGATTTTCTTTTACTTATTACTTTACTGGAATAATCATTTTCAAATCTGAGTATGAGTTCACGTACTTTAATAGGTGGGCTGGACCATGTTATTTTTAATATTTGACTTTTTTAAGCTAGACACGAACATAACTGCAACTGAACATGGTGGTGAGTTTTCTTTCTTCAAAGGTGCTCTCAGAGATCTATGTGCCCTTTTAATAAAGTGGTACAGTTTCTGGTAGATTTAATGTTGTACATAGCCAGGTAGTTAAGAAGTTTATTGTATTGTTCCCCTCATACTTTTTTAGGTATATTATAAATTCTAATATTATTTTGTCTCAGTCTATTTTCTAAATCATTGAGTTTTTCTATTACACAGCTATTCTATTTTCTAAGAAATTCAGTCTCAGACTCATCTTCTGTTATTCTTCCTTCATGGTCATTTAAAGTTTCTTCCAAACTGCTGATTTGTGTCCTTTGTTGTTTCATAAGCATTTTGAAATGTTCCATACTTTGTTGTTTCATAAGCATTTCTAAATGTTCCATCTCCTTTTTTCTTCTTTGAAACTTTCTAGTTTGGTATCCTGCCTGTCTATTTTAAGTAATAATGAATGTACGTCTTTTAACAAAAGAATCCTAAGTACCATTTCTTGAGTGGCTAATGTTGCAGTCTATTCTCTCTTAACCAAGCCATTGAAATTCTCACAAAGTACAACTTTTGAAGAACTAGAAGCTATATATCTTTTTTTCTATTAGTGAATAAAATTGGCTAAAAAGCATCTCCAAAATAATCTGTCAAGAAAAGTTTTCAGTCAGAGCTTTCACCAGTTGCTGCTCTCAATTAGCCATCTTGGCCACTCCTCCGGCCTTTCCTTTTCTAAAGATACCACTCACAGTTATTTTATCTCTTTTATAATATTCAATACTTAAAATACAGTTGGTTTAGAATTTGATTTCCATTTTCTAGTAATTGCTTTTTTTGGCAGCTAACAGAAATAAACTTAAGACGTTACTATGTTGAGACAGTTCAGATAGTATGCCTAGTTCAAAAAGCATGTCCTTTGCCAGAAATTTTGGGTGAGCAAATAGCTGTCACAGAGTACTCTATAGGGAATTTTTAAACTTACTGACTGACTTTACTCCCAAAACACATTCCCTGTTGCATCTTTCTTCCCTATCACACCTCCAACATCTGCTACCTACCCGAGAAAAAATTCTTTGAAGTCTGCTTTGGGTATAAAAATACCTATGCAACCACTTCCAAGCAAAGATCCAAAATCTTCTGGACTCTGTTGCAAACGTGGGAGCCATACAAATATCATCCCACTGTTCTTTTGTAAATTGCTTTTCCAGCCTTTCTTCCCATTCTTTTCTAACCTCATCTCATTGAATCTTATAGTTATCTTGCAATATTGTACATGTCACACTAATTATCCCTTTTTAACAACTTCTGTCCTAGATTAGACTTAAAACCCCACCACAGCAGATCTTTCACTTAATATTTTCCTACCCATTTCTCTTTGTCTATACTCGGATATCAATCCCTGAGAGGGAAGGCAGACTCTAGCCTACAGTTGAAACATCATCTTGGCCTTATCCCATTCAACCACCTATCCCCTCAATAGTTATTTGTTCCTTATACCTTGGTTCCTTTGTCAGGTTTCTCTAGTAAATTCCAGCCCCTCTTGCCTTTTATCTGTACCACTACTTGCAGACATCCCTATTGGTAAAATCTCCTTTCACCATTCTCATCTTGTTTTAGTTCATAGACTACTTTCTGCTACTTTATGAATATAATACTCTGTATGGTTATCATTTGCCGTAAGGTTCTGTATCCAAACATTCCACTCGCTCTTTAGTTTTTGAACTTCTTTCTGCTTCATCATCATCCCTTTCCATTTTGAATTATAAACTTTTGATTGTGTTATGTATGAGCCTTAACTTTATATCTCTAAAATATCCTTCAAATAAATTAATCTTAAACCATAATGGTCTATTGGAAGGATCAACTTATCCCCCTTCCCCTCCCAGATAAATTCCTTCAACTCTTTATTATTGTCCACAACTTCTCCTTTGGTTGATAAAAATATGCCTGACCCATATATAAAATTAAAGGGACTAAAAAAATTTTCACTGCTTCTATCTTACTATCCATATCCATATACAGGAGCTTCCAGTTTCACAGTTTTTGTATTATCTTTTATTCTCTTCCCACATATCATTAGCTGCCGTAACAAAAGCCTTTCTAATCCATACACCTAAATACGACATCTTATCATGTCTCCATAAATATGGCAATTACTGAACCAATTCATGTGCGAGTACAGAATTTACAGCTATAGCTTTTGTTTTATCTTCATTCATTTTATATTCTGAAAAGAGTCACCATAAAACGTTGTCCCCTAATGGCTACTCAGGTGAGGCACCACACTGAGAACGCTCGTTTAAGGTCCACAAATGCAAACAGTGCTCTTCTGACAAGAAAAGGCAGGCAACAATCCAAAAACGATTAAAACACAGTTTTATTCAATAAGAACAAGAGTGAGCGCTTTTGCCAAAATGGCTTCATCAGACTATACAGCTCATACTTTGTAAATAAAATTTAAATAGACCATCCATTGCAATGATTGGTCAAGGACATTAATTAGATAATTCGTAAAATTATGGTTAGGTACACAGATGCAAAGTACTTAAAGCCATACAGATTTAAAAGCATTCATTTCACTGAGTTAAAACAAATAAAAATACAATATATGTACATATTTTCAAAAAGCCATCGTAATACATATGTTAAAATGCTTATAGTGATTAAATCCAGATATCCCTTGGGTTATTTAGGTCTAAAAATTCTCCTATTTTTTAATACAGGTTTGATTTGTACCCTGTCATTTAAGCCTGGCGGCTCATCTGCTCTCATTCTTATTATCCATCTAAGCTCACATTCTAAAGTTTGATTAATGATGTCACCCCCTCTATAACTAATAAACAATTGTTTTATAACACTAAAATAAAACGTGTGGCCTCTACCTGCTACTCTACAGTGTCTAGCTAGTGCATTTACCTCCGACCCTATTCTAATTTGATAATTGTGCTCCCTAATACGATCTCTAAGGGTCCTGTTGGTTTTCCCTATGTAAAAAGAGGGACATGCTCCACATTTTGCAATATAAACCACATTCTGGCTATTACAGCTAGTATTAGTATTAAAATAATACTTGTAACCAGAAACTGGATGTGTAAAAATTAAATCTTTATTAATAAATTCACAGTGATTACATCTACCACATGGCATGGTATTGATGTTTGGTCTGAGCTCCATCTGTTTCAGGCTTAAATTCTTTGGTTTACACAGCAGTCTCTTTAAATTGGGTTTATTTTTAAAAGTAATCCTCGGACTCGGTCCAGCTATTTCACCTGTCGCACTGTCAGATAATAATATGTACCAGTGCCTTTCAAGCATTTCTCTAACTGCCTTAGTATCTCTTGTGTATGACATAATTGGTCTCACCCCTCCCATATTAGATGGTATACGTATCTCAGAGGGTTGGATTTGCTCTGCAAAGTATGGTTTAGCTCTGGTAGTTCGCAAATTATTCACCTCCATAATAACCAACTCAATCATTCTTTCATCATAGCCCCTATCAATAAACCTACCTTTCAACTCTTCCACCTCTCTTTCATAGCCATTATCTAAAGGGTTGTATCGAGACGCTCTCATAAACTGGCCCTTCAATATGTTGTAATAAACATGGTTGGGGTGCATGCTCCCTCTGTGCAGTAGTGTATTCCTATAACATAGCTTCCTATGGATCGTTGTATTAAGTAACCCATTTTCAAGTTTAAACACTTCTACATCTAAATAAGAGATTCTAGTGTCAAAATAATTCAAAGTAAACCTCAAAAAATTAGTAGAGGTATTCATATATTCGACAAAGCTTCTCAGCTTTTCTGCATCACCCAGCCAAATAAAGAAAAGGTCGTCTACAAATCTACAATACAACCCTACAAATTCCTTAAATGGAACATAATTAGACAAGAATTGATCTTCCCATGCTGCCATAACTAGGTTGGCGTAGCTATTGGCACAAGATGTGCCCATAGCCACGCCATCCCTTTGGAGGTAAACATTCTCCCCAAAAACAAAAACATTATTATGAAGTATTGTTTCCAAATATAATGTGAGTAGATCTATTCTTTTTTCTGAGAAGTCTGAATGGAGGCGTAGGTAAGTCTGTATGTAACGAACCCCTATATCATTGGGTATCACTGTAAATAGACTAAATACATCTAAAGTGACCAATAGGTAAGGTGTTTCGTCATTCAAATCACTGACATAAGTATATAGATCAAGCAAAAATTGCTTGCTATCCTTCAATATGCTTTTATTGGTATCCACTAAAGGTCTCAGAGCCATTTCTGTATAGACTGACAGTGGTTCTGTTACCCACCCTTGGCCAGCTACAATAGGTCTCATAGGTGGGTTGTTTCGAGATTTGTGTATCTTAGGTAATCCCTGTATTACCGGTATCACTGGATTCTCTACCTTAAAATATCCATATAACTCATCGGTAATACTCGCTGACATAATGAGATCATCTAACATGTAGTATACATCAAAAACTTTCTGTTTAACTGTTGCTATATCTATCTTATAATAGAATTTATCATCACTTAGGAGGCGTACCATTTTTTCATTATAATCCACTAAATCCATCAGTACAATAGGTCCTCCCTTGTCAGCTGGTCTAATGACTAACTGTGGGTCTTTCCTCAAATCATTAAGTGCACATCTTTGTTTATAATTCAAATTCTGACCATGACCCTTGTGCGTGTAATTCTGATAATAATGGTGTATATCTTTCTCTAGTACTTTACCAAACACATCTATTACTGGATGCAGTTGAGGTGTGTATGTACTATTGGGGCGGAACCGGGGTGGCTGATTGCGGTCGTTACTTGACCCATAGTCTAATTGGAGTTGTAGCTTCCTTGTAAATAACCTAGTATCAAGGACTAAGTCAACCACATCATCCCTACTCGAGGGTATAAAATTGAGGCCCTTATTAAGGACCTGTTGTTCAAACATACTCAAAGTCCTACTTGACAAATTCACTATTAGTGAGGGACCCTCTCCCACATTTTCTTCAGGGTGGGTCCATTGTGGTCCTCTATCGACCCCTTTCTCTTGTGTCTGCCCCTGCTGGCAGAGCATCTCCTCTCTAAATATTGACCTTGAACTATCGGGAAAGGGGTATTGTTATTACCCACTATTGGGACCTTAGGTCTTACTACGGCCTCTTTATAGGTCTGTGCTGTCTGGCTACTTAAAGCTAGTTCATTATTACCTTCTTGTTGTCCTTGTAATATAATCGGGCTATTTACAGTCTCATTCTGTATTAGCACATCACCTTTCTCTTTAGAAGGTGTGTTTGTCATTTGTATGGGTGCTGTTTCCGTTACAGTGTTGTTTCTATTTATGCTATTTTCACCAATGCCCTGTATAGACCCACTAGTGAAAGGATTAGAGTATGTTGCAACATTCTCTGGTAATTTCCGTATGGAAGCCCTAGTGGTAAATGGAGCATTATTACGTTGGTTACTAGATGCAGTCGCACTAGTGTTATTAAATTGTTCTTTAGGCCACATAAACACTTGACTATTTCTGAAATCTCTAACATCTCTAGTAATTTTAACTTTCTTTTGCTCTATTAAACGTTTTTCAAATAACAATACATCATCAAGTACTCGTTCTAATCTGTTACACACACCAGCATTTATACATTTCACATTTAAACCTTCAAAACCCCTATTAACCAAATCTTTCAGCATCATCTCTTCAGGAGTATGAAACTCAATAAGTAATCTCATATAATTATAACTGAGTTCCATATTTAGTTGTTGCCATTTAAAGAGAAGCTCGGGGAACCTATTCCCCGAGGTGGGCATTTTTAAAATGCGTAGCCCACGAGGTATAATTCTTTTCGCTAAACAAGCCTCAAAATATTGGCGTTGTACCTGTAATTTTTTCAGTTTAATGAACATGGTCTCAAAGTCCTGCAGTTCTTTAGAAAGGTTTAAAAGTCCATCTTCACTTTCGGTAATACCGTCAGATCCGCCATCTGGAACAAAGTCCAACAGTACATTGTCACTCCCGTTCAAGCAAGCTTGAAAGCGTGACACGCCCTTGCTTGTTCTGTCTCTCTCCGTACCTCCTGGTACGTATGGTAATTCGATATTTGAGATATTTGTATTAGCCATCCTCTTGTGTTGCTGCGTCAAAAAACACAACGAATAACACACTAAAAGGCAACACAGCACACAAACAGAGATCGGGGGCAGCGTAACCAAATTGAGATAAATAAAAATAGTCACCATAAAACGTTGTCCCCTAATGGCTACTCAGGTGAGGCACCACACTGATAATGCTCGTTTAAGGTCCACAAATGCAAACAGTGCTCTTCTGACAAGAAAAGGCAGGCAACAATCCAAAAACGATTAAAACACAGTTTTATTCAATAAGAACAAGAGTGAGCGCTTTCGCCAAAATGGCTTCATCAGACTATACAGCTCATACTTTGTAAATAAAATTTAAATAGACCATCCATTGCAATGATTGGTCAAGGACATTAATTAGATGATTCGTAAAATTATGGTTAGGTACACAGATGCAAAGTACTTAAAGCCATACAGATTTAAAAGCATTCATTTCACTGAGTTAAAACAAATAAAAATACAATATATGTATATATTTTCAAAAAGCCATCGTAATACATATGTTAAAATGCTTATAGTGATTAAATCCAGATATCCCTTGGGTTATTTAGGTCTAAAAATTCTCCTATTTTTTAATACAGGTTTGATTTGTACCCTGTCATTTAAGCCTGGCGGCTCATCTGCTCTCATTCTTATTATCCATCTAAGCTCACATTCTAAAGTTTGAGGTAAATGCACTAGCTAGACACTGTAGAGTAGCAGGTAGAGGCCACATGTTTTATTTTAGTGTTATAAAACAATTGTTTATTAGTTATAGAGGGGGTGACATCATTAATCAAACTTTAGAATGTGATATGACTATTTTTATTTATCTCAATTTGGTTACGCTGCCCCCGATCTCTGTTTGTGTGCTGTGTTGCCTTTTAGTGTGTTATTCGTTGTGTTTTTTGACGCAGCAACACAAGAGGATGGCTAATACAAATATCTCAAATATCGAATTACCATACGTACCAGGAGGTACGGAGAGAGACAGAACAAGCAAGGGCGTGTCACGCTTTCAAGCTTGCTTGAACGGGAGTGACAATGTACTGTTGGACTTTGTTCCAGATGGCGGATCTGACGGTATTACCGAAAGTGAAGATGGACTTTTAAACCTTTCTAAAGAACTGCAGGACTTTGAGACCATGTTCATTAAACTGAAAAAATTACAGGTACAACGCCAATATTTTGAGGCTTGTTTGGCGAAAAGAATTATACCTCGTGGGCTACGCATTTTAAAAATGCCCACCTCGGGGAATAGGTTCCCCGAGCTTCTCTTTAAACGGCAACAACTAAATATGGAACTCAGTTATAATTATATGAGATTACTTATTGAGTTTCATACTCCTGAAGAGATGATGCTGAAAGATTTGGTTAATAGGGGTTTTGAAGGTTTAAATGTGAAATGTATAAATGCTGGTGTGTGTAACAGATTAGAACGAGTACTTGATGATGTATTGTTATTTGAAAAACGTTTAATAGAGCAAAAGAAAGTTAAAATTACTAGAGATGTTAGAGATTTCAGAAATAGTCAAGTGTTTATGTGGCCTAAAGAACAATTTAATAACACTAGTGCGACTGCATCTAGTAACCAACGTAATAATGCTCCATTTACCACTAGGGCTTCCATACGGAAATTACCAGAGAATGTTGCAACATACTCTAATCCTTTCACTAGTGGGTCTATACAGGGCATTGGTGAAAATAGCATAAATAGAAACAACACTGTAACGGAAACAGCACCCATACAAATGACAAACACACCTTCTAAAGAGAAAGGTGATGTGCTAATACAGAATGAGACTGTAAATAGCCCGATTATATTACAAGGACAACAAGAAGGTAATAATGAACTAGCTTTAAGTAGCCAGACAGCACAGACCTATAAAGAGGCCGTAGTAAGACCTAAGGTCCCAATAGTGGGTAATAACAATACCCCTTTCCCGATAGTTCAAGGTCAATATTTAGAGAGGAGACGCTCTGCCAGCAGGGGCAGACACAAGAGAAAGGGGTCGATAGAGGACCACAATGGACCCACCCTGAAGAAAATGTGGGAGAGGGTCCCTCACTAATAGTGAATTTGTCAAGTAGGACTTTGAGTATGTTTGAACAACAGGTCCTTAATAAGGGCCTCAATTTTATACCCTCGAGTAGGGATGATGTGGTTGACTTAGTCCTTGATACTAGGTTATTTACAAGGAAGCTACAACTCCAATTAGACTATGGGTCAAGTAACGACCGCAATCAGCCACCCCGGTTCCGCCCCAATAGTACATACACACCTCAACTGCATCCAGTAATAGATGTGTTTGGTAAAGTACTAGAGAAAGATATACACCATTATTATCAGAATTACACGCACAAGGGTCATGGTCAGAATTTGAATTATAAACAAAGATGTGCACTTAATGATTTGAGGAAAGACCCACAGTTAGTCATTAGACCAGCTGACAAGGGAGGACCTATTGTACTGATGGATTTAGTGGATTATAATGAAAAAATGGTACGCCTCCTAAGTGATGATAAATTCTATTATAAGATAGATATAGCAACAGTTAAACAGAAAGTTTTTGATGTATACTACATGTTAGATGATCTCATTATGTCAGCGAGTATTACCGATGAGTTATATGGATATTTTAAGGTAGAGAATCCAGTGATACCGGTAATACAGGGATTACCTAAGATACACAAATCTCGAAACAACCCACCTATGAGACCTATTGTAGCTGGCCAAGGGTGGGTAACAGAACCACTGTCAGTCTATACAGAAATGGCCCTGAGACCTTTAGTGGATACCAATAAAAGCATATTGAAGGATAGCAAGCAATTTTTGCTTGATCTATATACTTATGTCAGTGATTTGAATGACGAAACACCTTACCTATTGGTCACTTTAGATGTAGTTAGTCTATTTACAGTGATACCCAATGATATAGGGGTTCGTTACATACAGACTTACCTACGCCTCCATTCAGACTTCTCGGAAAAAAGAACAGATCTACTCACATTATATTTGGAAACAATACTTCATAACAATGTTTTTGTTTTTGGGGAGAATGTCTACCTCCAAAGGGATGGCGTGGCTATGGGCACATCTTGTGCCAATAGCTACGCCAACCTAGTTATGGCAGCATGGGAAGATCAATTCTTGTCTAATTATGTTCCGTGTAAGGAATTTGTAGGGTTGTATCGTAGATTTGTAGACGACCTTTTCTTTATTTGGCTGGGTGATGCAGAAAAGCTGAGAAGCTTTGTCGAATATATGAATACCTCTACTAATTTTTTGAGGTTTACTTTGAATTATTCTGACACTAGAATCTCTTATTTAGATGTAGAAGTGTTTAAACTTGAAAATGGGTTACTTAATACAACGATCCATAGGAAGCTATGTTATAGGAATACACTACTGCACAGAGGTAGCATGCACCCCAACCATGTTTATTACAACATATTGAAGGGCCAGTTTATGAGAGCGTCTCGATACAACCCTTTAGATAATGGCTATGAAAGAGAGGTGGAAGAGTTGAAAGGTAGGTTTATTGATAGGGGCTATGATGAAAGAATGATTGAGTTGGTTATTATGGAGGTGAATAATTTGCGAACTACCAGAGCTAAACCATACTTTGCAGAGCAAATCCAACCCTCTGAGATACGTACACCATCTAATATGGGAGGGGTGAGACCAATTATGTCATACACAAGAGATACTAAGGCAGTTAGAGAAATGCTTGAAAGGCACTGGGACATATTATTATCTGACAGTGCGATAGGTGAAATAGCTGGACCGAGTCCGAGGATTACTTTTAAAAATAAACCCAATTTAAAGAGACTGCTGTGTAAACCAAAGAATTTAAGCCTGAAACAGATGGAGCTCAGACCAAACATCAATACCATGCCATGTGGTAGATGTAATCACTGTGAATTTATTAATAAAGATTTAATTTTTACACACCCAGTTTCTGGTTACAAGTATTATTTTAATACTAATACTAACTGTAATAGCCAGAATGTGGTTTATATTGCAAAATGTGGAGCATGTCCCTCTTTTTACATAGGGAAAACCAACAGGACCCTTAGAGATCGTATTAGGGAGCACAATTATCAAATTAGAATAGGGTCAGATGTAAATGCACTAGCTAGACACTGTAGAGTAGCAGGTAGAGGCCACACATTTTATTTTAATGTTATAAAACAATTGTTTATTAGTTATAGAGGGGGGTGACATCATTAATCAAACTTTAGAATGTGAGCTTAGATGGATAATAAGAATGAGAGCAGATGAGCCACCAGGCTTAAATGACAGGGTACAAATCAAACCTGTATTAAAAAATAGGAGAATTTTTAGACCTAAATAACCCAAGGGATATCTGGATTTAATCACTATAAGCATTTTAACATATGTATTACGATGGCTTTTTGAAAATATATACATATATTGTATTTTTATTTGTTTTAACTCAGTGAAATGAATGCTTTTAAATCTGTATGGCTTTAAGTACTTTGCATCTGTGTACCTAACCATAATTTTACGAATCATCTAATTAATGTCCTTGACCAATCATTGCAATGGATGGTCTATTTAAATTTTATTTACAAAGTATGAGCTGTATAGTCTGATGAAGCCATTTTGGCAAAAGTGCTCACTCTTGTTCTTATTGAATAAAACTGTGTTTTAATCGTTTTTGGATTGTTGCATGCCTTTTCTTGTCAGAAGAGCACTGTTTGCATTTGTGGACCTTAAACGAGCGTTATCAGTGTGGTGCCTCACCTGAGTAGCCATTAGGGGACAACGTTTTATGGTGACTATTTTTATTCATCTCAATTTGGTTACGCTGCCCCCGATCTCTGTTTGTGTGCTGTGTTGCCTTTTAGTGTGGTATTCTGAAAAGAGTTGAAACTGTTTAAAAATGTTCCACAACATTGAAATGTCCTTCTCTGGATTTATCAGGTTCAAAATAATATCATCTGCAATAAAGCCAAATGTTTTTGATTACCATACCAATTATATCCTTGAGTTTCTGAGTCTCTTATTTTCTTTGCTAGTGACTCGAAATATAAAGCAAATAAAGGGGAAAGAGGACACCCCTACCTGGTTAATCAGTTCAAAAACATTTAAGAGTGGGACCCTCCCATTTTATTCTCAACTCCGATCCTTCATATATCCTCATAATAAACCTTGTTATTGAATCAGGGAATGCAAAGGCTTCCACTGCCCTACTCATAAAATCCCAGTTTATTCTGTCAAATGCTTTCTCTGCATCAAGACCTACCACCAAGAGTGGTATTTTCTTACATGCTGCTTCCCTCTGGATCATTATTGGTCTATTAATGTCAAATTTTGCCAGACCACCACAAATTTACACTGACCCATATCTATCAATTTTAGTAACACTTTGCCATTTGTTTAGCTAGTACAGACACACACTGTATGAAGCTGGGACTGATGGGTCTTTACTATCTTTAGGTAATACAGCCACCACATCTTTCTTCCAAGATGTTTGTGCTTCTCCTCTTGTTAAAATACTGTTAAATAAAATCTTCCAGATGTTTATCATTTTCTTCTTTCCTAACTTCCAAAGGAATACCATATGCTCCTGGAGACTTTCCTGATGATTCATTATACATCACCTTTTTGTCTCATCCCCTGTTGTCTTAACTGTTAGCTGTTGAGCCTCCTCTTCCTCTAACCTTAGCATAAATAAGACTTCCACAAATATTTCCATGTGTGCTCTTTTTTGATTTCCACATCTCTCTGATTTATACACATGTTTATAAAATTTCTGAAATATATCTAAAATCTCTACAGGATCTCTGTTTATTTTTCTTGACATAGTTCCTATGTTTGGCAACAATCATCTCTTCTGCTTTATGCTGCCAAATTGTTGTACTAAAAATGTGTGTGCTTTGGAGTTATTATCCAAAAATAGTTGCTTTACAGCAGTCTTTCTAAACACATGCATATTATCCAGATACTCCATTACTTTCTCTCTAACACTTGGTATTTGTGCCTGTTGCTGTTCTGTGAGATTTCCCTGATTCTGAAATACTTTTAACATTTTTCAGCCACTCTAAGTAATTCTTATTACTTCTTAACCATTTATATGTTTTATTTATATTCTGTTTTTAAACTACATTTTCATTTTATTTCTCTCATTAGCAATACATTCTGAAAATATTTAGGTCTTCTCTAATAACTTTAGAATAATTTCCACTAACATTCTTCTGTTTTAAATGGGTAGGTGGGAAATGCCATTTTCTCAATTCTATTCCATTACCCTGCATTTTATCTTAGTTTTTACTGGTACATGATCTGAAATTAGTGATTGGATGTGTGTGAAATCTTTCAATTAAATGCAAATATCTAGTCTAGTCCATTTATTGTACCGTACGGAATAATATGTAAATTCTCTCTAAGCTCCTACTAGTGAATTCACATCTTCCATATCAAATATTTTCTTAACTTTCTTCAGAAATGTAGCCTCTTTTCTTATATCTTCCCTTTCAGGTCCCCCTGATATATCCTTACCATTACAAATCAAGTTCCATTACAAATCAAGTTCCAGTCTACACCAATAAGTAACATTCCCTGCTATTTCTCCTGATTATTTCTTAGCTCCATAATAGCTGTTTTTGGTGGAATATAAATGCATGCTAGCTAACACTCATCCCTTGTCAATGGCCCCACATATTCACCATTATGGTCTTTTTTTCTTCCTCTATTACTATTTGAACCCCTTTAGCAATTAATATAATTAGTCCCCTTTCCTTTGTCCCTGATACTCTGCTAAATACCAATCCTTAAATCCTTACCTTGTCAAATTCACATGCTTATTTCTTTCCAAATGCGTCTCCTGCACCTTTATTTGTACTCTGTATTTCTTAGTATAACATAATACAATACTCTTTCCATTTTATCTATACCCGTAGGTCCATTTATAATCCAAGGTATTATGGATTGCATAGCTATCATGATAAAAGGCTATTGTTCTCCTCTATCATACACATTCAGAAAACCTGACATATTTCCAACTTTTGTATTATATGCACACACTAATGTTTGATGGGCTGATCTTTTATACAGTTGTTTCTTCTAATCTCCATTTGAATCTATCACATTTTTCAGGACTTTTTGTTTTAATGAAAACCCTGAAAGAAAAAATTAAACACATTTTCAAAACACCCCATCCCCTATTAACTTATAACAAACACACAAAAGTATGTACATCTTCAAAAAAGAATTAACCTTCCAGAACAACCTGCCCCAAATCAATAGCTGCCCCACAGACATTATCCAACCTAAAATTAAGGCTACCCATGCTAAAATACATAGTAAAGCCTCTGTTCCCACTTACACTTATTGATTTCTGTTCTTTTTGTCTGCTCTGACAGAATACAAGATACTTGCAGAGTTAATGATTCTGACGAACTCCTAAGCTGTCATAGCCAGCCTGCTTAGGGGGTATGACCTTTTACCACCCTGCTTATGTAACACATGATCATGTTAATATCTATAATCACTTGAAGAGGTCTTGGGAACAACAAGTGATAGGACATACTTCAAGATATGGATCACAGTCTACATATCCTTTATGGTGATGTGTTTTGTTCTGTATAAGGAGTTTCAAAAGTCTTGCACCTTTACCTATATGGAAACTGCTCCCCAAGTAAAATCTAAGACATCTGTGGTGAAAGATTGGTTTGGGGTCTGATGAGAGTAGGGGAGACCTGGATTCAGTTGAATCTGTTTCCTCCACCAATGCAGTTCCCTTTTCATAAAGTCCAAAAAAGGAATTTGAAAACTCCAGAGAATACAAATGCAGTATCCATGTGTGTTTTTAGAAACCATTACATCTTTCTCCTGTGTAACCTGGCTAGGAGAATCATAGAAGCCACTGAACCCAAGGATCCAAGAAATTGTCTTGTAGAAGTCTGACACTGATCGTAGAAGTTCAGGAAAGACTCCAGATAAAAGTCCACATTTTCTTGTGTCAAAAAAAGCCTTTTGAAGAGAAGTATCTAGAAAGCAGCCAAGAAACACAGTTCTGTTGAGACACAGTCAAGGAAGCCTTTGCAATATTTATCTGGAAGCCCAGACTGGCTGAGAGAGACATAACTCAAGTTAAAGACCATTTTAATCTGGATAAAGATTTTGCAAAGAAAAGCAAGTCATCTATATAAGGAAATATGTGAATGCCATTTAGTCTCCAATAAGCTATGAGTAGGGATAGACATTTTGTGAACATTCTTGCAGCTGTAAGTAATGCAGTGAACTAATAATGTGAACAGACACTGAGACCTTCACAAACTTCCAGAAGGTCATGGCTATGGAAATGTGGTAATACCCAGTGTTTAAATCTAGTGTTACCACGTAACTGATGGGAGGAATAAGGGGTAACAGGCTCTGTAAGGTCAACAGTTTTTGAACTTTTGTTCCTTCACATACAGAGTTAGAAATGAAGTAACTAGTACTGGTCTCCAAGAAGCCCCCATCTTTGGTATCAGACAAATTCTGGAATAGAAGCCTTTACCCCTTTGGCTTATGAACACTGGTTTTAGAATTCTTTGGTAGTATAAAGACTGAAGAACTTGAAAAAAAGATTCTGTTTGGTTCAGATGGTCAGAAGAAATTCTCCTGAAAGGGAGTTTTTGTATCCTGTGATATCTGTAACCCTCCTGCACTACTTTTAGCACCCAAGAATCTGAAACAATCTTTTGCCAAAGGAAGGTGTTGAGGACCAGTTTGTGGGACAGATGTGTAGAGATATTGGCCAGAGAAAGGAATGCTGGCATAGTCATTCAATACTGTTGGTATGCTGCATTTTTTCAAAAGGAGCTCTTATTTCCCTCACTAAAAATTATTATTTTTGCTTATTTGGCTTTTTTGAAAGGAAGAGGCCTATTACATTTGTATTAGGGCACATAAAAAAATCTGAGAAACTCCCTGAATCAATTTCCCCCTATCATCATACTGTTCGAGAACCTAGGTAGTAGAAGAGACAGACACCACCTCCTTATCTAAAGCAGAATCTAAGGTAAAGTCTGAAATCTCAATCAGAAACTTTTGGTTACGTATCCAAGCTTATCTCCTCAAATAATGTAGACACAGTATCAGCACAATCATACACACTCTTCAAAGCATGTCCAGATATCTAGGACAGAGTACAGTTCAAAAAAGAGTTTTCTTCTGTAGAAGACCAGTAACCAATTCCCTTAGACTGTCCGTATTACAAAGCATACATTTCCACATATATGTCTGGTAATTCAGAATTCTGAAAGCTAAAGTGGAAGAAGAAAGCATTCTCCTTCCCATGTGGTTCAACATCTTTGTCATCTGGAAATGGGTTTATCTTAAGGACCAGCCTGTCGTCAGCATGGGACACAGTTAAAATTGCTGTTGGATTAGATCCAGGGTGATAGAAAAGAAATTTATTAACCTGAGGTACATTACACAGCTTATCTGCTTTTCTAGAGACTGTTGGCTAGCTATCAGGATGATTAGTGGAAGCATTCAACACATCCTCCAGGGCTGGAAATGTAAGAGGGATAGGAAAGGAAAAAGGTATATCTATCTGTAACATACAGTACCTCCTCAGTTCAAGGGAACATGTACTTGTTCCCACTTTATTCATCTTGGCTATAGTCTGATTAAAAAGAAGTTAAGTACTCACCATAATGTTCCATCTGTGTTGCCCATTTTCATTCTTCCTCAACTGTTGGGTTCGGATCTGATCCTTGGATCTGACTCGGCTGCTTCTTCCAGAATGTTGAACACTTGAACTCAAGCACCTCCCTTTACCCACAATGCCCTAGTCACCTTATATACCTCAGATCTAGTTTGCTGCCCATAGACCTACAGAGCAGTGGAAGAAAGAATGGAATCTGGGGCTCAAACAAGAACATAGTTTCCTGCAAGATCCTTCCATATTTCCAGGAGTAAAACATGGAGAAGGTTCATGCATGGGAAGTTGACATAGAATAAAAATGGACAACAGAGATGGAACATCATGGTGAATACATGACTTCTTTATCTGATGATGTCATTTTCATTCATTCCTTAACTGTGGGACAGAGTCCCCAGCTACCTAAATCCGGAGAGGACTCTAGGGAAGGATATTCCAGAGTACAGCTGAGCCAAAAGCTGCTCTTCCCCTAGAGACCAGATCTAATTTGTAATGAGCAATAAAAGGTATGAGGGATTAGACCAAGTTGTGGTGCACAAATATCAACCAATGAGGTTTTAGACAAAAAGGCTGAGGAAGTTGCCGCAGATCTGGTGGAATGGGCTTTTGGAGGTTCTGGTAAAGGCAAACCCACTTTTTCATAAACAAAGGTAATACAATTAGTTAAGCATTTGGCCAAAGTCACTTTAGAAACTGGTTTGCCTAATGTTGAATCAGAAAAGGAGACAAAACAATTATTCAGATTTTCTCAAATGTTTAGTTCTTTGAAGATAGAAACGTGATTGTCTGTAGACATCCAAAAGGTGTAACACATTCTTCTTCATTAGAAAAATTTGGAAAGAAGACTGACAGGTTGACAACCTTATTAATATTGGGTTCTGACATCACCTTTGGTAAAAAAAGAATGGCTGGCCATAAAGAAACCCTATCCTTGTGAAAAATTTAATAAGGAGGTTTAGAAGACGGAGCCTGAAGTTTGCACACTCTTCTGGAAGAAGTAATATCAACTAGGAAAATGGATTTTCAGGTTAAAAATTTTAGATCAGACTTGGCTGACAGTTCGGGGAGGGGTTGGGTCAAGGTCTGAAGAACAGCAGTTAAATCCAATGATGGAGTAGGATCTTTTAAAAAAGAGGTCTAAGTAAATAGGTTCCTGTGAGAAAGGCTTGCAGGAATCAAAGATAGCATTATTTACTCTTACATGAGCTTGGAGATTGCTGCTAATTTTACTCTGATGGTTGAGATGCTAGCACCTTCATTAAAAATTGTGGCCAAAAAAATCAAGAAACTTAGAAATCAGTGCTGAAAAAGGTCTAAATTCTTTGTGCGTGCCCAAAACCAAATCTTTTCCATTTACTTTTTTAAATTTTTCTAGCGGAAGCTTTACGGGAAGGTAACAGAATATGATGGATGGAGGAGGACAGTCTGGGCTGTCTAGTAATCAATGAAACTGGAGAAACCATGCGGTCAATTTGAGGCCTAAAATGCCTAAATCAGCCATACCTGTCAGGTGAGACAGAAGGTCTGGAGTTGGATCCAGATTCCATGGTGGATGTAGCTGAGGCAAAGGATGGGAAACCAGATCTGACAAGGCCACTAAGAAGCAATGAGGATGACTGTGCTCTTCAATAGAGATGCTTTCTGGAGAAATTTGGGAATGAGTGATAATGTGGGATAAGCATAAAAGAGACCAGAGGGCCAAGCATGACGAACAGCATCTCTTGAGGACTAACCAATGGGGGGAACAGGGCAAAGAACTTGCTGCACTTGTTGAGAGGAGAACCGAAGAGATCACAGCATGGTTGATCCCTCTATGGAAAATATACTCAGCGACGTTGACATCGAGAGAGCACTCATGAGGCATCAGAATAGACTTGCTTAACTTGTCTGCAATCACACTTTTCCTTAGGATGTGTGTTGCTATCAGAAAACAATTGGAAGATATCGCCCACTGCTATACTCTCATGGCTTCTCGACAGAGAGGGTAAAGTCTGGTTCCCCCTTTCTTTTTTGATGTACCAGACCACTAACATATCATCTGTCTAAATCACAATAGCCCTGGTTGTGACAGTGTCTTGAAAGGCCTGCAATGCTAGGAAGACAGCTCTCATTTCCAGGACATTGATATGCAAGATGGCCTCTTTGGGTGACCATGTACCTTGGACTGTCCTTCCCAAGTAATGCCCCCCACCCTTCTTGAGAAGCATCCACGGTCACTGTGGCCTTGGGCTGAGGATGAACAAAGGGATGGCCTTTGTGTATTTGATTGGAGTGAATCCACCAAAGAAGGTACTTCTTGCAAGGTTGACTTATATTGATTGGCCTGGATAAAGGGTGTTGAAAGATAAACCACTGAGTAGCAAGTGTCCATTGGAGAATTCTCATATGGAACCTGGCCAGTGGTACAAGGGTGACTACCACTGATATGGATCCCAATGCTTGGAGTATCAGCTTGGCTGAAAGAGAAGAATTCTGAATAATCTTTTTTGACGTGGAACTGAATTCTTTGAATTCCAGAAAAAGGGACAGAAACTATTTGAGTGACTGTATTGAAAAGGGCACCAATAAATTCCAAAAGTTTGAGTTGGATTGAGTTGGGATTTGTTGTAATTGATGGATATCTCCAGATGAGAACACAGCTGGAGTAAGTAGTCCCATGCTTGAATTAGCTGATGCCTGGTCAGAGCGGTCAGAAGCCAGATGTCCAGGTATGAAAACACTTGGAATCTCCATGCTTTTAGGTGAGCTGCAACTACTGCCATGCACTTGGGAAACACCCTGGGGGCTGTGGAGAGACCAAAGGGCAGTGCTCTGAATTGGTAATGACTGGCTCCCAGCTGGAAGTGTAGATATCTTCTGGATCATCTGTTCATTTTGACTTGATAGTATGCATCCTGAAGCTCTATTAAGCATATCCAGCCATCCTTGAGCAGAAACAGCAGAATGGACTGAACCATGACCTTCCGGAACTTAGTTTGCTGAACTGATCGATTTAGTTTGCTGAGGTCCAAGACTGGTCTCCAGTCCCCTGTCTTTGACACTTAAAAGAATCTTAAATAGGTTCTGGAGTCTCTCTGGTCTGTGGTGGGGGCTCTTGGATGATCCTTTTTCTAACAGCTTGTTTATTTCTAGTGCTGCTGCTTCCCTCTGACTGTGGGAGGCATCAGAGATTTTCTTTGAAATTAATGGGGGCTGGATGGGAAAATGGTATGATATAACATCTGGACATTATCCTCTGCACCCATGAATCTTTGTAATTTCTAGCTAGCCTCTCTGATACATGGATAGGTGACCCCTGACTGCCTCCAGAGATATTCATTTGGGCCTCCTTTCAGGAGCACTGATAGGATATGTCAGAGATGGTATCCCTAGATCCCGGATAAGGCAAACCACCTCTGCTGTAGAGATGGCATCTTCCATATGAACTGCCCCCTCTGCCCCTGAAGGTACTTTCTCCATGTGGATCTTGAAAGGGCCCTGGAATTTCTAGACCACATTTTTCTTCCATCTCATTGGCTCCTAGAAAAGGTCCGTTGAAGAGTCAAAAAATGTACACCCACAGCAGGTTTTCCCTTCCTGCTCACACCTAGAGAGTGTTCTCTTCACTTTGGGGATGAATGTCCATCAAAAGAAGCACTGATGAAAGAAAATTTGAAGGGTTCCACAACTACATAAGTGCATCCAGGCATGTCTCCTAATAGAAATGTCTAAACCTATCACACTTGAGATATCTTCAACAGCATGGGAGAGAAGCCTCATAGACACATTTGAAATAGACTGTAGGGTAGCTAACTGCAAGAAAATAGTACTCTCTGCCTTGGAGAATGTGGTCCCAGAGAGAGCTTTGGAGAGCCCTTTGATCAAATCCTTCTGAAGTCTTGTGAAATGTACCAAATAATTCAGTGACCCAAAGACAGGCATACTTCCCAAATCTGTCCAGTGCCCTAGACTCCATGTTAGGGAGGTGGAGAGAGGAACTTTGCTCTGCTAGTTTCTTTTAGTGGCAGCTGCTATGACCATGGCATCAATGGATACTGCTTAACTCCAGTGTGGTCTACCTTTAGGTGGTGCCAGGATCCTGTCAGATCTTTTAGGAATTGGCTCAGTTGTGTCTGGTTCCATGCCCATTGAGAGACTAAATCTATGAGCTCATCGGTGGTGGAATCACTCAGGAGGTAGACGGGCTAGACCCAATGGCCTCCAGAAACATTGATTCATCTTGGGAAGGGTTATCAGGGGACCAACCACCCCTTTGTTTTAGGAGTTCTAAGATGTCTCCAAGTGAGACACTGAGTGGTGACCTGGGGGACCCTTCCCCTTCATCAAAATCAGTGACCTCAGTGAAAAACTCTTGGAGAGAGTCTAAGTGCCTCCTTTAGCAGTTCCTTCTCAGTGGGATGCTCTTGGAAGATATCAAAAGAAGTAACTGTACCTTTCTGGATGACCTGGTGACTGGTTTGGGCTGGCTGTCCCAGTGGAATGGATGACTGAGGCTCTAGACACAAAATCTGGAACTGGGAAGTTGGAACCATGGAGAACAGATTTGTCTGAATTCTAGGTATAGAGAAAGCTCTCTCCACTACCTTGAAAGCAAAGTACTTGTGAGAAGCAGAAACCAACAGATCCAACAAGGCAGGCTTGTGGATTGTTGGCTCCTGCTGTCTCACCGACAAACCATCTGAGGAGGGAGTCAGAGCCGAGTTTTCCAACGTCAATGGTCAGAGGGGAAGAGATGGCTCCAACAACTTTGGAGTCAAATCCAACATCCCAGAGCTGGCATGGACACTTTGGTTTTAAGAGTAATCCAGCTCTGAAGTACTTAGGGCCAGACAGCTCAGAGACATCACTGGAGTCAAAGATGCCAATATCTTTGGATGCAGGAAGACAACTCTAAAGGTTTCAGATCTGACAACTCCAAAACCAAAGCATGGATCAGAGAAGGAGCTATGATCAGAGATTTTGCTCTAAGGAGGGTCTCCAGACCCCATGGGGTAGAAGTCGAAAGGACTTCCCTTTGTGTTTGCATCCTGAGAAACCTCCTCATCATCCTGTCCACACCTGCCTCAGGCACATGAAAGACTGACAGGAGGGAGCAGTGGATATAGGTCTTGACTGGTAGTGGGGAGACTGCTCCAGAAAATGCAGCAAGAGCCGAGAAGTAATAAGCTCCAATAATAACTGAGGAGAATAGGCCCAAGTTGATTTGTCAGATCTGGACTTTGATCCAATACATTCAGATCAGACATTTTTTTGGTTGTTTAACAGTGGCTCAAGACAGGGCTGAAGTCAATGCTGAAGTGTGTTGTGTTGATCTCTTATGAGATTCCTGGTTAAAAAAAAGAAGAGTACATTTAAGTACAAAAAAATAAAATACCAACTATGGTAAATGTATATATACTAGAGTATGGGAAATAAGAAAAGCTTGTATGATGAAATAAAGGTTAAAGGAAAGAAAATACAATAAATATAAAAAGAGAATTATTAAATGAATAATAATAATAATAACTACACTCACAGACTTCAAGATATTTGAGAGAGTTCACGATCCACGCCCAAATGCTATGGTGGCAAACGAGATCTAGGTTACGTACTGTAACTAGGAAATTATGGGCAAAGGGAAAAGCCCGAGAGTTCAAGTGTTCTACAGTCTGGAAGAAGCAGCTGAGTCAGATCTGAGGATCGGATCCAAACCCAGCAGTTGAAGAATGAATGAAAATGACATTATCGGATCAATTCTTCCACAGGAGGATAATTAATATTTTCCTTACAATCAGAGAACTGGGCTTGTGAATCTCTAAGAGAAGGCTTATCTCTGTCAAAGTTAGAACCATCAGACCCTGTTTGCTCGGGAGTTACTTTTCAGGGGAACCCCACCTGTAAATGAATTCTGTGTATCAGGATTCATAGCTTGTGATGTCTGACTTGCCAAGGTAAGAAACTAATCTTTAACAGTAATTATTTCTTCAGATGAACAATGTGTAAAATTTTGCATTTTGTTAACAGGTGTTCCTGTGGTAGAAGACCAACTTGAAGGAGGGATGTCTGACCGGTCTAATGGTCTCTTTCCTTGGGTACCCAGTAAAGGATCTCCAGACTGTTTCACAAAATCTAGAGAAGATGGTTCTTCCATACCTGTATCAGACAATGGAACAGCTGAAAATGACATGGCTTGCCCCTGGTTTATGACAGCTGAAAGGATTACAAGGGAAGCATAAGTGGGTGATCTAAAGAGCAACCAAATGGCCATTGCAGGTTCACCCACTGTTGACCGAAGTGTAGACTGAGTCAGTGACTGATAAAGACTCCTTGGCAAGTGTTTTTTTTTTCTTTCTAGGTACAGCAGAAGAAGAACCAGTAGGACCAGAGTAAGTAACCATGCTGCTGATGAAGAATAGGAGCCAAAAGCAGAAAACAATGATGGAGCTTGTCAGTCAGAAGACAGTCTATCACTGAGTGTTCAGAAGTAGAAGCAGCACACTTGCAACAGTTTTCCCAGTCCCTTCACAAGAACAATGCAAATATTCCTGTCAGTACCCCGTTCAGACACTTAACACACTGCCAGAAAAGCAATATGGCAGGTAGGCTGTCACAAAGTGAGCATAAGCATTACAATGACTCATGTTTTTGCTTGCCCTACAGTGGGTTTTGTTTTGGACAAGAGTTTTAAAGTTTGCACATGCTTACACAAATTCTCACAAAAATAGCCCCAGTAAGATTAATGGATGCCAATAACCAAGAATAGCAGTCCCTGACAGGAAACTTTGGAAGGGGCTTCAGAAGACCACCCAGCTTTATATTTCAGAAGTTTGAGAATTTCTCTAAATGAGACACCCTCAATGGATGACCTGGGGGACACCCCCCCTTCATCGAAGTCAGTGTCTTCTGTTCAAGACTCCTGTAGGGAATCAACGTGCCTCCTTTTGCACTTATACTTCTGGCGAACTTCCTCATGGGGAATGATCAGAGGAGGACCAAAATGTGTGTAGGGAGCCCTGTAAAAGGACTGTATTGAGGCTAGAAAGGACTAACTGCCCCAATGGAACAGAATAAGCAGACTCAGGACCCAGGACAGACAGTTGTAGACGGGGGACCCAAGGGGGCAAGGATGTCCTATCTACAGTCATGTGGAGAGCTCTCTCCACTGCCTCAAAGGTAGAAACCAATGGTGAGCATAGGACCAGACCAGTAGGAGCTAAAGCCATCTGGCTAGGGAAGTCCAAGACCTCCCCATGACCCTGCTTCAATGCAGAAGTCAGAACCAAGCTATCTAATGCCAATGCCCCAAGGGGAAGGGACTGTTCTGAAAATAGAGTCAAACCCCTTCCCCCATATCTGGCACTGAAGCTACAGCTCATAGATCCCTCCAGCTCTGACATAGTCAGTGATGAATTGGTCAGAGAAGGTGTTGGAGCTAATGAAGGCCAAGCCTTCAGATCTGACCCAGACAATTCCAGGATTCTTGTATCTGGTACCTCCAAAGCTGAAAGACAGATCAGAGTAGGAGTGAGTAAGGGTGTTTGGGCTAGTCAGAAGTTCACAGGCCCAATAGGAGATGGAGAGAGGAGAACTCCCAACTGAATAAGAGTCCTGAGAAATGTTCTCATCATCTTGGACACATCTGTTTCCTATAGGCTCCTGGTAGACCTGAAGGATGAGGAGGTAGATGGAGGTCTTGACACTATATGGAGTCTCTTGCAGAAAAGGGAGTGTAGCCTGGAGACTGGCTCCAGAAAGAATCAAGAATGTCGAAGGGATGGTGACTTAGGAGCTGAACTCTTTGGATCTGAAGGAGTGGACACATCTAGGATCCTGGAAATTTTGACTGGAGGAGACAAAGCGGTAGCCAAGTGAAGAGAACAGCAGGGGAGAGTTTCCTTGAATCCTTTGGCTTATCTTTGGCCTTCTATTTTTTTCGACCTGAGGTTTTTCCATCGGTTTCTGAACAGAGGGAGAAGCTCTAGATATGCAAGAGGAGGAAGGCAACATACCCTTAAGAACTAATTTGTTCCTGCACTCAACCAAGGCTCTGTGGATGAAGCCAGAACAAATTTCACACTAATTCTATATATGTGGACCCAAGACAATACACACACTTGGAGTGGGCATCTGGAGTAGGTATCTTATGTACACAAGATGAACATTTTTTTCAAACCAGTAGGTTTGTCAGACATCATACAAGATAACTACCTAGAAACACAAAGGAGAAAAAATATTTTTAAATAGAAATACCAGCAATGGTAATGACCAAATCATGACAAGGGAACTACCAGCAATGGTATAAAAAGACTACTAGAAAGAAACAAGTTGAAAGGTAGAAAAGAAAAGGGGGAAAGAGGCACAAGGCCTGGAAGGTAAGGAAAGATAACCTCACAGATACAAATAAATAGAGGATCATACCTCTCTACCATACCGAATTCCTCACTATTTACCAGTTTTGAGGTGCAAATAATGGGGTGCCACGAATTCCTGAGTGGCCCCTTTAATTCCCTTTTTTCTTTTTGCAAATATTCTTTATTTAATTTTCACTGACATCATCACGTGCAGGGTGTGCAAGATGATGTCAGCTTCAGGAAGGAGATAGGGCTCAGACTGTCTGTAAAGTCTGTTTACTTTTTTTATGTATTTACATTCATTCATACTCACTAGTCTAGTCACTAGTACATTCAATCTGACTGAATGACATTCATTCGCATCACTTCAGCATACAGCACACACATAGCATTAGCAGGCAGAGTGGGCAAAAGCTGTAAAGATTATCCTGTTTTCTTTTACTAATTAATAATAATAAGTAAAGACAAGTAAGTTAACTAATTTCTGCCTGAAGTGCTGCCTAATGCTGTGCAAATTCAAGTTATGTGCAGAGTCAAGAATCCCAGACTGGTCTGTGACTGCCCAGAGTCTGCTCCTGCAACTCCAGGAAATTCAGGAATCCCATTCCCATCCAGTCCCAGATCAAGGCCAGGAGGAATGCCTGGACACAGGAACAGTACATACATAGCACAGCAATCATCAGGATGAGAAAATTTCTCTCCTGCTGCAGAGACTCTACTTCCTCCGGTGCTCATGCAGGTAAGAAAAAAGAAAAAAATGTAACTGACATTGCCTCAATCTTTTAATTAAACAGTGTTGCCTCATTTTGATCATATATATTAGCTGGGTGGGTGTTGAGGTGAGATCTTGAAGTTGACCAGCTTGGAGTTTCTCTTTTTGAGATATTGGAAATACGTTCTGTTCATTAGCTAGGACGACGTTCATTTGCATTAGCACTCAGCAGCGCACAGTACACATGTAGCAAGCAGAGCAGGCAGGAACTGTAAAGCTGCTCCTGCTTTCTTTTACTGTTTAATAATAGACAGGATGACAAAATTTCTCTCCAGCTGCAGAGGCTCAACTTCCTCCAGATCCCATGGGTAAGAATAAAGAAAAAAAATGGAACAGACATTGCCTCGATCTTAAGCTATTAGTACTCTGACTGAGGCTGCTACCTGAAGCATTGGTATTTGGTACAGCTCTATTTAGGTATTTTTCGCTGGGTCACACTATATGCTTTGAAGAGCTAGGGTAATGTCATTTCACTTGATATGTTAGCTGTTTGCACTGATACTTCTAATTCATTTGAAAAAAAAAAACATTCTTTGTAGCATTAGGACCGGGCATGCTTTAATGGTGAGGTGTGTCTTGATGTGTGAATCGGGCTACTTAGAGTGTAAGCTGGCCAAGGATGATGGCATTTAGAGGATGTGGGAAACATTCTTCGGGGGGGGGGGGCATACTTAAATTACATGAATGGTAGAGTGACCATTATGTAGCATGCTTGTATGGCATTTAATAAGATGTTTTGGGTTGTCAGGTTTGGTGTTGAAGTAAGAGTTACTCCAATGCTGCTGGTTTGTGGTTGAGTGCATTTTCTTGGATTTATAGTCTGTAACACCGGTGGTAAAAGCTGCTAGTAGGTTGTATGCTTCATCATGGTGCAATGGGCTGAAACCTGTTCCTAAAGAATAAGACATAGATTTAGTTATAAGCATGGCTGTGCAAGGTTGTCAGCAAGATTGTAGAGTTTTGCCTTTTGCTAAATTCCGTCAAGTGTGTCTGTTAAAGTTTAGTAGTTGACTTCACTGTGGGTAGAATCTGCCATTGTTGGCAATGATGGGGTTAGGCTGCACATGTAGTACTTTGATTTGATTGCCACTTGCTTTGATTATGGTATTCATTTTCAGAGGTCCTTTTTCTAGTTGGCAAGTTTAATTTTACAGCTAAGGTGTTTGTCTTCCAATCAGGAGGGTTACAGTTAATTCTCACTATTGGGGGGATATATATATATATATATATATATATCTAGTGATGCAGCAATTTATAATTGTCTATAGTATGAGGTATACGATACAAGGTGTGTGCAGCTGGAGTCATACTGCTCATTGGCTGGATATATGTCAGTTTGCAGTCTGTTTTGTTTTATTCATTTATATACATGTGGTACTTGAAGTGGTGGTAGAAGTGACAGGGGTGGTCTAGTTAGTGGGTAGTAAGGGGGTATTTCAGTTGGTGGGTTATTTCATAGGCAGCTTGTTTTATCTGTGGCCTGTTTAGTTGGGGGTGAGGTTGCAGCGATATGAACCGGTAGGACTGAGTATGCAATTTTCTTTGCTATGGTTTACAGGATGTTTTCTGTTTTGCATGATGGTGGATGTAGTAACACTGAAGGTTCATTGAGCAAACATCATTGCTTAGGTGGATGGCTTGTTCCAGGATCTAGAGTTGCTAATCCAGAGTTGAAGCCTAATGTTGTTCTTGCAGCAGCTGTGGTAGAAGGTCACAGGAGTCAAGATGAAGAAAATGAACAGTCAAACAGGAGTATCAGAGCCACCCAAGGCTACAGCTATGAACACAGGTGCATGGGTGCCTGATGAGACTTTATCAGTTCTGACCACAGTTTCAGGTAATCATGCTGTCAATAGTTTATCTACTGGGGAAGAATGTGATGCTGAGCAAGATATTAGTCAGGTATGGTTTTTACAAGACCTCAATGTTGATGATAGGGCTAGGCTGCAAGAGTCAGTAAGATTGGCGGGGTACGTTCACAGATTCTTGGGCAGTTCACCTGAGGGTTGCAATTTAGACTCACCAGAGGCAGGTGTTCAAGCAGAGTCACCATTGTTAAAGCAGTTAGAAAGGATGCCAGGGCAGTCGCAGTTGGCACTGCAGTTGCTAAATTACATGCTCTGGGACCTGACATTCATCCTACTGCTAGTGTCAGCCCTATTGTTTCTGTCATCCTGAGAAAATATGGCATTCCTTGGTGTTTGCTTTAGTGACATTCAGTATAATAGTGCCTACACTCATGACAGAATTGTTTGCTTCAGAATGTAGAGCCTTAAGGCCTGTCAAATACACAAAGACACAGCTGGAAAAAAGATCCTCAGACTTCCTGTGAGCTATTTAAAATCTTCTTCAGAGTCCTCTTCTCCTAAGAGACCATGAAGTGCTCTTGCATAATAAGGCATGAGACGCTTTTCAGCTGTGGAGTAGACAGGATTATGACGCACAGAATCAGGCTAAGTGAATGTCTAATGAGATGCGTTTTATCATATGTAAAAAAGCTGAGTTGATGTGGAATATGTTTATCTCATTTGCATACCTCTTAACTGTCTAGATTTTCGCAGAATGTCCTCACTTCTGGCTCATATTTTTTGTCTGGTCTTCGCAAAATTTGTGGTTTTCTGACAAATCACTGAGGATTGAAGTTGCTAAATAATTATACACATTTCAGTTTTAGACTTTACATCCTTCAGAAAATTCATGCTAACACAAAACCTATTATTCTAGCAACTTTGTAAGTTTATAAGAGCAGTATTTTAAATATATCCCTATTTTTGGGTCTTTGTACCCCATTATTTTAGGCTTTGTTCAGATTTATTGCGCAAAGAGGTTGAGAGGTATGTATCCCACAATTTCATTGGAGTGGCAGGCTTACATAATCATGTATGCATATTTTATGTTAATCAGTGTACAGATTTGCACCTATCTTTCATGGGCCTTTGTCCAGATTTTTGATGTTTCCAGGTTGAGAGGTATATAGAGGATACAAAATTATTTTAATACTTATTTTTTCTTGTGATAACTGGGCAGAATAGAAGAAGCAAAAAGGTCTTCAAAAAACTAGAAAGAGAGAAAACTAGTCAACAAAAAGAGTACTTATCTCCAAAAAAACACTCGAGCTACGTTAACCACATCTGATCATTATAGCAGCAAATTAGATCTGAGGTAATCGGAGGCTTGGAAGAGGATTATGGGTAGCTATGGATCCAATATCTGAGAAGTGTCCAAAGTCAAATACAAGGTCAGATACAAAATCCAAAGGTTAAGGAATGGATGAAAAAGACATCAGATCTACAGTTCACCGCTATATCATTAGATCACTGTTGTAGTAGTCATTACTTGTGGGACAACTGCCAAAGTTCAAGAAGACAGGACAGATGGAGCAAGACCAGAGTCCAAAATGACTTGAAGAACAGCTCTAGCTAAGCCTGCACTAGCTTTGGAAAATACATCCAACTTGCAATGTTTAGTAAATGTGCAAACTGAGGCTCAAGTGGCATCTGGAGATAGTTGTTTAGAAACGAGTCATCCTTTTTTTTTTTTTTACCATTACACATTACAAAAATCTGATTTGATTTCTGTAAACTATTTAGTTTTGTCTACACAAGTATTTCAACTGTCTGTGAACATCCAAGCACTGAAGAATCATTTTTCCTTGTTTTATGAATCGGAATAGAGAACAGCAAGCTTGAAAGTTTGATTAAGAATAAATCTGGAGACTACCTTAGGCTTAAAGGCAGATTGGTTTCATAGACACACCCACTCCTTGTGAAAGATAAAAAAAAAAATAATAATAATACTGAACAGACATAAGGGCCTGTAATTTATGGAAACAAAAAATACCAGTAAGGCAGTCTTTCAGGTTAGAAATTTTAGAGAAGATCTGGCTGCAATTCAAATGGGCATTTGTTAGTTTTTCCAAAACAAAATTCAAATCCCAAAAGGGAGCCACCTTCTTTCTTAATAATCTGTTCTGCACATCCCCGTTTAAGAACTGCTTGACCTGATATACAAATCAAAGGTGAGTTCAGTGGCAGACAGGCTAAAATGGCTAAGAGATGCACCTTTACTGTTGATGCGTATGCAAGACCAGAAGCAATTCACACAGGTACTAGAAAACCAGGGGAACTCCCACCTGAGATGGGTCTTGTCCTCTGTTTTGGCACCAAAAAGATCTTATCCATTTGGATTCATAAGCTCTCCTAGCAGCAGGTTGTTTTGTCTTCTTCAGTACCTGCTACACATCCTTAGAATAAAAGTGCATAAAAAGGATCAAAAACTATCATCCACACAGATTCAAACTTTGGGCTGAATTGGAGATCCTTTGTCCAATGTGAGCAAATCCACTCTCTGATAAAGTTTCTGGTAATTGCTCATAGCCAGCTGCATGAGAAGGAACACCAGTGCTTTCTGGACTGAATGGTATTGACAATATCATCTTTGGCAAGTCCTTCCTGATCTTTTGAAGGACATTGAAAATGAGAAGAAAAGGCATTATAAACATCCACATCCAGGAGACTGAAAATGCATCTGTCTTCCAAGCCACTCTGCAAGGTGTTCTAGAACCAACTGTTATAGCTATTGGTTCAGAACAGAGGCAGACAGATACACCTTGGGTGTTCCCTACTGGTGAATTACCTGTAGAAGACCTCCTGGCATAACATCTACCAGTGAGGGGTTATCCTGGATTTGACCATTGAGTTTGTCATTATGTTGTGCTCTGAAAGAATGCAAAATGCTTGAAGAGATGAAGTTGTGATGGACTACAATGTCTGAGGCAGTCATGGCCAACCTACAACAAGTGTATAGTGATTATTATCACCAACAGAGTGCCTGGAGACCAGCGTTGATTAAGAGCTTTCAGGGCACTTAGAGCCATTATTTCTTTCAAGGTGATGTGTATGTGTCTGTGATGTGGTACCCAGTTTCTCTGCACCCTGAGAAACAGCATTGTAAATCAAGTTTGAAACATCTGTAGCCACAGCCTGAGATGAAATGGGAGCACAGAAAGGAACCCCAGAGGTGTAGAGGCCTGGTTTGGCTCACAAAGATTTCTTCCATGAGCTGAAGACTGGAAATAGGAAAGCTAGAAAGTGGACTGTTGAGCCCAAACTGATTAGAGAAAGCACTGAATCTTTCTCAAGCTAAGTCTGGCATGTGGAAGAGGCCTTGAAAATTAGAATCCTCAGAAATTGTACTGCAATGGACATTTCTGTTGAGCAAGCTACAGGATTCAGGATGAAATCCTGATTACGGAAAAGATTTATAAGGAGATGTACAGCTGTTTGAGGGCTGTGACTGGTTCAGACTGGTATCAGGCAATCATCTAAATAAGGAAGTGTGTATGCATTGAAATATGAAATGGCTACCACTTGGGTGAGGCATTTGGTAAAGACTCTTGGAGCAGCAGAAAGTCTAAAAGGACAAAGTAAACTGATAATGCAACCCCAAGGTTACATAAATAAATGATTTGCTCTTTTTGTAAATGAGAATATGCAAGCAAGCATCTTTTAGGTATACAGTGACCAGAAAGGCTTGAGGAGAAAGAACAGACAAAGAGTTTGAAATGTTAACATTTTGAATTTTGGATCTGTTATAATTTGAGGTACAAGTTGAAGCTTATCTTTTGGGGCTGAGAAATACCTCACAAAATGTGAGGGGATGTCCAGTGGAGTTGCTAACCCTGTTCTATGATGTTTAGAACCGAAAAGCCTGTGGTTATGGATGACCATACTGAAGGAATAGAGAAAATTCCTTGCAATTTTCACAGGGAGGCCAAGGTAGGGAAGAGAAAGGGTGGGGGCATGTAACAAGGATAGTGAGAAGTTTTTGTTTTGGAAATCAGATGCCTGGTATCCATTATATTTCCTTTTGGAGTCCTCTTGCCAATTGAAGTGCCACCTGAAGTGCTCCTTCCTAGATTTCTATTGACCATATTTGAAGGGTTTATAGAAAAATAAAACTGATGTGGATTGGAAGGAACCAGGAGAAACAGATGGATTGTCCTGGAACTGCAAACTTGCCTTAGTGGAACTGTCAGTCAAAGAATGAGAGGGAGAGAGAGGGAGAGAAATAATTTTGGAATATAGGGATTCAACTCTCTCACTAGCTCAACTGTTAATGGAAAGGAGGTTGGAAAGCAGTTTACATACTTCAGCAAAGGTACTGATGCCAGAAAATCAATATAAAATAAAGGAAATGCTGAAAGAAAAACCAAATGAAACAAAATGCTGAAGACCACCATACTTACATGTGGGAAACAAAGTATAAATTCAAATGCCATGGAAGTCCACAGCTTGAAAAAATAAGTTTTTGGTAAAGCAGCTGAATAAAACATCCTATATAGTTTAAAAGGAAGAGGGAAAACTTTGTACAGATGTGTTCAGTTTCTTCTACAAGACTGGTACATCCAAGTCAAACATGCAAGACAAGGAACAACAAGAAATACCACTATCAGTTCTGTTGCAAGAAAATATAGACTGTGACAACTATGATAGTTAAGAACCACTAAAAGACTCCTGAAGTCAAATCTCCATATGGAACTGCACTGCAGCAAATACAGTCTCAAAGACAAGATATCCAGTCAAATACTCCAAACAATGCAGACCACTGATGGAACCACAGATGTATGTGACCTATTCCAGAGATAAGAATCATTCTAAGGACATTTCATTACTGAAAATGTGAATATATACAAAGCTTCAGTTTGATGTAAATAGACCAAGACACACATAGTGTATTGTTAAGGTGAATTTTTAATATCAATGTAAAGCAGCATGCTCTTTTACTTGGGAATCACCTTTCTTGCTCAACTATTGTTACTTCCATTAACTAGAAATTGGCCAATTGAAAGAAATGTTATCTAACCTTAAATGCTTATTTTGTTATTACTATACACTTTTTCTACTCTCTCTAAATTCACCCAAAATCAACAAATCAGTTAAATTACCTTGGACTGACCCAAATAGTTCATGAACTCACAAGGCCAAACAACTCATAACCACTCCCTACATGACCTTGACAAGATTTGTTTGGCGATACGCAGTATTAATTTTTGCATTATTGAAAACTGTTCAATAACCTTCTCCTGGACTAAATACAAAACAAACAGCACAGTTCCTAATGTAGGGTTTCCAAAGTGGCCTTAAATGGTTTCCCTTCTTTCAAGCAAACTTACCTAAACTAGCCTGCTCTATCCTAACCAACATGTACCTCAAACTTAATAACAAATGCAGTCATTGGGCACTTAAAGCAAGCAAGAACCCTTGGATGGCCACCAAGCTCCACCAGATTATAAAACAAATAGGATTCTCCCTTTCCAAATGGAAAGGAAGCAAATCCCATAACATGATCCTACAGTAGCTAAATTAAGAAAAAAATACTAAAAAATGCTACCCATTTCTCCCAATCACCATTCCATCACACTCTCACAGTGACTGCCCAATAACCTAGCCCTGCGAGCCCTACATCATGCCCTTCTACCTCCAGAAACTCTCAAAAAAAGAAGAACCTTGACTGACTGACTCCATTCCCAAGCATGGTAGCCTAGGTTCAGAAGGAATATAGCAATGGTTTATTAAAAATCTGCAGAAATTACATCTACCAAGTTCAGTTTATCACCTCTCCAAGCTATCACTTGCCCAACAAATATTTTCAGCAGCTTGGACAACTGACACTAATACCTTTCCTAAATACTTCTCTCCAGCTAGCAACTCAACACAGACCAGTCTTGCTACTCCTACAGTAAGGAAAATCGCAAGATAAAAAGTCACACACAGACTGCAGATTATCTGTACAAGTACAACTGCCTTTTTTTGCAACAGCATGGATTTGTTAAAGCGGAAATATCCTTACAGCAGTCCTATCATTAGACATCATTCTAACTACAGCTGACCAAGGTCATCTAACCTGTATCCAGCAAAGGCCTTTAATTTAGTAAGCCTCAAGCATGGAATGAGCACACTGTACACATTTAGACTTTGGTTTTAAGTGTAGTAGCATGGCTCTAAAGCTACCTAGATGAAATGATCTTTATAGCTTAAAGCTGGTACTGTCATTGCAGATGTGCCTCAAGTGTCCTATATTTACAGTTTTCAATAATGCCTCTCATCCAATTTCCACATCTTGAACCTAATACTTTATAATCTTTTCCTCTACAGATCCTCTTCTTTCAAAGCCCCCCAAAAGACCTCCACTAATGTTACCAAACTCACCAACTAGTTCCTGACCACGTAACTTACCCTAAGTGACAAGAAGCCAAATATATGACACCTGGTATCCCAAGCAGACTTGGATCACTCTGCGAACAGCCTCCTACCCCTGCCTACACATACCAAAAAAAAAAAAAGACAGAAATCAGCCAACACTGTGGGGTAGAGGGATAAAGCCTTAACTACAGCCCAAGTAACCTAGGTTTGATTAGTGGTTTGGGCATCTGAGGCACTGGCAGAGAGGGATGGGTGTGCCTATCCTAGGGAGCACTCATCTAGGCACTCCCTAAAGGGAGGTATGGCCCACAGAGGGGATTAGCCCTCAAATGAAATAGACTGATGGAGAGTGGTGGGGATGAGGTTAGATAATTAAATAAAAAATCCCACCCAAGCAGAAGCAGTTGCCAGCATCACCCCCTTCTCCCCAGCCACCCTTAAGACCCATACTAGCCCCAGCCCTGAGTTACAGAAACTGCAGGAGTGAAAGGAGGACCTGGTAGACACAGACTGAGATGGCAAAAAAAAGGGGGGGGTGACAGAATTATGTATGTCACAGACTTTGAAATTTCAGCTCAATGCCTGATCTCTCCTTATCCATGACCAAAGGACAAGGACAATCCAAAAGCTGACATAATATGACAGCCATAGGGTGGTCAAATTTCTTAAACTCAAGGACACAGCAGCAACTGGCAAAGGCATACTAAAGTTGCTACCAGAATATGTTCTTCCATTTCATGCCTACACCTACAAACACATTCTCTGATCTTCAAATTATATGAAACAACATCTACAGATTCATTCTTTTATCCCTACTAACTGATCATCATTGCATTTCCTGGCTCCATGATAGAAATGCAACACTTCTTTGATCGACAAGACAGATAACAAAAAGCCTTGTCTCTTAAAAGCACAAGTTCAAATGTACAAAAAAAGTCACTAAAAATGGATTTAAATATGTGAATATATTGCATATATTCTATCTCTCTCTCACACACACACACACACACACACACACACACACACACACACACACACACACACACACACACACACACACCTTAAACTTACTGTGCATCTCAGGTAATGTGATACTGCCATCTCAGTGCTTTTGTACAGGTTACAGGAATAAAACATTAGTGATCTCACAACACAGCACTGATCACGAATACCTTAAATTTAAACCTGGCATCTGCAGCTCCCCCCCCCCCAAAAAAAAAACTGGCTTACAGTCTATCAAACCATAAATATCTTTCTCTCCATCATGCTCAAAGCTATACATATTCATGCCACAACTGTCCTCCAAACATACTACCTCTTCTGAAGCCCATAAACTCAGATCCTACAGTAGCAATGCTATAAGCCTATAAAGAGCCCCCGCTACTCTTTCACAAGTCCCTGGAACTATCAGGAGTGCTACAGCACCCAGGAATCTGAAGTAACTTGAAACCCACTTTGCTCTAAAAGTGACTTGCTCCTGCTTCACATAATGTACAGTAACCTGGTATCCGATAGCTGCCCTCCCTACACTATGCTATTTATGCTGTAGGAAGCTAACTTACAATGCTTAAGCTTTCTGGAGAAACTAGTCATTCAAAACTGTTATACTGTAAACAAACTGCAAATACTGGAAAAACACTCTACAGTTTATATTCTAAAGCAATATCTATGCTAATTTATCACAATGTTTATGTTGTGTAAACTGCAAATGTAATGCATATACAAGTTTATGAAGATCTATAAACAAAGCCATAGTTATTTTAGTTAACATGGCCATAATATGTCACTGCTCCAAGTTGCTTGTAGAGCAAGGTAGGTTTCAAGTTATGTCCAGATTCTTTGCAGCTGCTGCAATCTTGATAGCTTCAAGGACTGAAAATGTATTCTCCCAGGCAATGGCTGGAGCCTTTCAGATATAACCTGCTTCTCCCATCAGTCCTTGACATATTTCTATTAAAGGTCAGGAAGGTAAATGCTCTAAACTCTACACCCTAGTACTTCTGAGATCAGGTGTTGAGCTTAGATAAAGTCAGTGACATACAGTACAAGAATCTATGTGTCAATCACAAAAAAATTGCATTTCTGTCACAAAGCCGAGAAATGCAATGATAATCAGCAGGTAGTGTAGAAACAAAAAATGTTGTCTTATACCATGGTATCGAGTAAAAATGGGCCAATTAGTATAAGTCCACTACCTTCACTAAACATAAAGAAATTAAGTGAAATTGATTGAGGGCAGCAGAGCAGGAAAGGGTCAAAACTAGGGTTGGACTACAGACTGTACTAGGCAAAAAGTGGGCTTTATAGGGAGCATGCAAGCTTTATCAGGAAACTCATGCTTCAAGTCATTCTTCTGTTCCAAGACCTTAAGTTTAAGGACAAAAAAGTACTAGCATTTAATGTTCAAAATGGGTCCCCTTCAGATCAAAAGTTCAAAAGACTGAAAATCAAAATATCGAAAATAGAATATGTCCCTCCTCCACTGTTGTGGGATCTCAAAGCTGGTACATATAATTAGCAGAGGATGTGGGGGACACAGCCCCCCCCCCACATCAAGTGGGCAAGGGGGCTTGTCCCCTGCATTGAAAATATTTTTTATATTTTGAGTTTTAGATATTTTGATTTCCAGTCTTTTGAACTCTCGATCTTCTGACAGAGCCTTCAAAACATGTCCATTCCTGACCTTTAATATAAGTAGGTCAAGGACTGATGGGTGAAGCAGGTTTGACAGTTTATATTCCAAAGGCTCCTGTTCTAGGTTTCAGAGCTTTTGGGACACAAGGTAATACTGCAAAGCTTTTTCCATCTCCCTTTTGTGATGCTGTACAATTGTGATAACAAAACAAGCAGAACAATTGGCTTGTTTGCAGCAGACAGAATCAATTTTCTAAGCTTACCCTTGCTAACTGAAACTATGACTGCAAAGAGGACCTAAAGTCAGTTCTAATATTATAAAAAAAATAGGCAAAACACAAAAAAGAAATTTGTTCAGTAGAAAAAAACAGAAAATTATAACAATCTTATCTCCTCAAAAACTGATAAGCAAAATGGGGCCATCAAATATACCACAAACATTTACAGTGTACTGTGGGAGAGAGAAGAAGGGCAAATAGCCTGATTATGTGTCAAGCAGTCCTAACTCCTGTGGCCAAGGGAGCCCGCAGGATTTTTTGCAGGGGGGTGCAAACCCAGAGCCCCGCCCACACAGCTCACCCCGCCCCCTGCCAACACAGCCCCGCCCAAGTCCACCCACCCCAAGCCCCGCCCACACAGCCATTCCAGTGTCCCATTACTTGGCTATTTCTCCCCATTTACTGTAGACACTATTCAAATCTGTGTGCATACTGTTTTATGCTTTAGTTCTACAATGATTACAGGCAGTTGGATTTAATTTACAGCTTTTATTTCAAACATTATAGCCCAAACACTGAGACATTTACTAAACCTAAACAAAGCAATAGTCTTACAATGAAAACAGACTTGGCATTAAAGCTTCTCTACTTTTGAAACTCACATTCAATGAAACAGCATTGAAACCCACATTCAAAGAAAATGCATCTGGCCACTGGCAGGTTATTTACCTTTGAACTGTTTTCAAGCAATAGGCTCCTTGCACACCATTAGGGCCATGCAAAAGTTATTTGATTTACCTGATTGTATTAATTATAATATATAATTGAATTATATCCCTTGTATTATACAGCAGCACTTGAGTGTCTCTGCTGAAGTAAAAGTAATTGAATAATTCCACATTAAAGATATCTGAAACTAATGAAGATGGTGTTGCTAGAAAACAACTGTATATTTCAGTGTTTCATCTACAAATTCAGTGCCTGCTGCCGTCAAAGAATAAATTGCCTATGTTAAATTAAAAAAATGGTAAGCTGGTATATTGCAATAGAAAATGGATGACAAGCTGAAAAACAGGTTCATAGTTATTAGGCATCTCATCCAAAGGAGGACATCCTGAGGACTGCAGCATACAAATGTATATGTTGTAGGAATAGAACCTCAAGCCTCTACATTAAGATGCAAGTATTCTACTTGTGGTGCTACTAACATCGCTTTAAAACTTTATACCACAACAGATATACCATTTGCTAAACAAAACAGTTGCACATTGTAAATAGACTTGGCATGAGCAGCAGTGAACTTAGCTTCCCTTAAAACTCAGTTCCTAGAAAATGCACTTGAAAATTCCACCTGTTAACTCTAACTTGGGCATTTCACTTTCTCTCTCACAAACATACCACACCCCTCAAGGCCTCAACCTTAGTGCAAGAAATCTGGACAAAGCCTAAAATAAATAGGGATAGATTATAAATATGGCTCTCAGAAACTTAGAAAATTGCAAGAGTAACAGGATTTGTGTTAGTATGCATTTTTCTAAATGACATGACATCTAAAACTGAAATGTCTCATTTAGCAACTTCAATCCTTTTTAGGAGGAATATGGGGCAAAAATCTGGGCAGCTGAGGGGTATGCTACCTCCCTCTTATACACACACCAAATAATTCTGGTCAGACTTGAATTAGTTCTGGGAAGGTTGCACTGAACGGCACATTCCTTGGTTATTTTGCCCCATTTATCATAAACACTAACGTGCATACTGCTTTACTTCTGCGATGATTTAGGATTTCATTTGAAAGTTTTATTTTGCATTTTACAGCACAAACCCTAATAACATATCTGTTAAAGCAATGCAGTCTCACAATGAAAATAGACTAACATTAAAACTTCTCTGCTCTTGAAACTTGCATGCATTGAAACAGCACTGAAACCCACTTTCAGAGAAAATACATTTTGCCAATGGCAAATATTAACTCTGGGCTGTCTTCAAAATCATAGGCCCCTCGAACATAACGTGCTCTTTGATACACCTTCCTGACCATATTACATTATATTCCTTGTACAATACAGTACAGTTGTTAGAGGGCATTTTAAATTTATTGTTTTGAACATTTTTCCAGTAAACAATGAAACAAAAAGCATCCACCAATGACAAAACTGCCCAATTCAGAACATTTCCATCATAAAAAGTCTACTCAAGTCCACCAGTATCAGTAAAAAATATACACAATCTCTGAAGTAGTAAACTCCACATTGAAAAATTTGTAACTAATAAAGAGGTTGCTGCTAGCAAACACTTTATATGTCATTGTTTAATCTACAAATAAAGTGCCTGTTACCCTTGAAGAATAAATTGCTTTTGTTGCATGCAATAAAAAAATGAAAAGCTAGTAATACCGCAATAGGGAATGGATAGCAAACTGTTAACAGGTTGCTAGTTAATAGGTATCTTTGCCAAAAAGACTGCAGCATCCACCCCCTTTACAACACAATACAGCATCAGCAATGCATTTACCTACTGTGGGAGTAGAACCCACAGCCTTCAGCATCTAAAGCAAGTACACCATCTGTTGTGCTATTAACAATGCAAGCAGACTAAACATAAAAGCAGCACTAAACTTTTGCTCCCCTGCAGCTCTCAGCTCCTTGTAAAATCTACTCGACACTCAGCTGTATCTCTGAACTTTTCAGCACAAGAAATCTGGAAAAAGCCAAAATTTATTGGGGGGGGGGGCAAAAGGCCAAAAACCAGGGACACATTTTAAACATTGCTTGTATAATGTTTGAAAGTTGCTAGAATAAAATGCTGCGTTACCACCATACATTTCACTGCCACGTCTTGAACCCAGGGGACCCCGTGCAAAACAGTCAGAGCAACATACCACTACGCCAAATCAACTGTTTTGTGAAAGAGGAAGACTGAAACTTAAATATCTACCATTTAGTGAATTCAGTTCTCACCATAGCACAGCTGTCAACCTCTTAGCACAAAATACCTGAACAAAGCCAATAATGGGTGACTACAACCACCAAACATTAAGTGAATTCAGTTCTCACCATAGCTCTCAACCACTTAGCAAACACCCGGACAAAGCCAGTAATGGGAGAATATAGCCCCAAACATATTCAGTGAAATCAGTTCTTACCACAGCTCTCAACATTAGCAAAAAACCTGGATGAAGCCAATAAATGACAACATAAGATCACAGAGATGCACATCTAGACAAACCGAAAGACTGTTAACAAGCATGGTGGAACATACTCAAATATTAGACTAAACCCTTGCATTTATCTGATGGAAGTTCGTCCGACAGTAGCACCTTGACGGCCCTTCTTACGTGATATACCTTTAAACTAAGTTTTGCTCTCACAAAATAACCTCTTCTTTAAAATGCTTTATTCCCTACTGCTGCGAACATTTTTTTCCATCAACTTGTTTTTAGGTTTGTACAATTGTACAGAGTTACAAACTACTATCCTCATCCACAAGTAAGGGGTTTTACATTGAACTCCGGTGCTACAACCATAATCGCATTTCAACCATACACATACCAATCACAAAAACTGGTAAAAACGTACCACTTATTTGTAAAGACATACGATATCAGCTTCTAATCGGTTACAAATAGGGTTGCCATCTTTTCGGATGCCTGATGTTGGACTTTTTGTAAACGTTAAGATTTTCTAGGATAAACCAGTGCAAAGTAGTAGACTTCAGCTTTTGGACAAAATAAAAGCTCACTCTTGTAGAACTGTATTTGTTTCTGTTGTTGCATAGCATACGAAAGTGCTGCACATACAAGATGGTTTTATTCAACTTTTAGAAAGAACTTACGAAATAACTTTGTTCATAAAATCTCTAGACATTTACCATTTTTTAAACCAGGACACAAACAGGGACTGTCCTGTATAAAAGAGACAGGTTAACTGTTCTTACTGCAACATCCCCATGTGTCATCCTATTCCTAGCATACCTTTATCTTCCGTAATGGAACCTACTTCCTTGATTTACAGCCAGGCCACGGCTTATACGCTGAATCCTACCATTGCCTTACTCCTTATGGTTTTCACCACAGTCTACAACGTTGTGCTTGCGTGCTTTAGCTAAAATAAAAAAGACACACATACAGTATATATGTTGGGGAGCTAATTCAATGCTCTGGCATATGGCACTGGTTGAGCGAGCTATGCCTCTGGCTTTGTTTCTAGTCAACTATTATCTTTAACACAATACACTGCATAACCCCAGAAGCTGAGATTATAATGCACCTCTCTATCTGCTGTAGGATCTTCTTTCTATTCATAGCACAACCAAGAGCACACCAAAAGGAAAAACAACGAAGTAGGATCCACCAAAAAACAATTTATTGCAGACTTCTCTCTCTCTCTCTGACGTCTCGGCCTTGAAGGCTAAGGCCGAGACGTCAGAGAGAGAGAGAAGTCTGCAATAAATTGTTTTTTGGTGGATCCTACTTCGTTGTTTTTCTTCTTTCTATTCAGTTTGATAAGCAGTATTCAAATTTCCTGCTTACTTTCAGAATTTCAAGTCATAGTGTTACCAGTTGTTTTCCACTGACTCATGTGTTTGTGCTCCGAGTCTGCTTTTACAGATATTGCACTGAGCCCCTTCTTTTAAGTGTAAAAAGTTCTGAAAATTAGTTACTTTTCCTGAGAGAAGCCTTTATTAACTTTAGTCATCTTTAAGGTCTTCCTTCTACATTCACTCAGGGAAGGTATCAACACTTCATGACATTCCTGTCTTATATTTATTCACCTCACCTGTGACTTGTGACAAAAGAGCTTACTTTTTCTTATCCACACACTCAGAAACACACACACATGTACACACAAAAACACACACACACACCAGCTGCTGAATGGATGCAGTAAATAATAAACGGAACATTACACGCAGCCTTGGGCGAAGCTCTCCTTACCGTGGATGATCTGCCACCATTTTTTCTGCGCACTTTTCTGTTTAAATAGTGTGCGATGCATGAGTGTTTACAGGTCTTGCTGCTGTAAAAGTGGGCGGGCATTCCCTCGCTCTATAGTTCCAGCACCCATGCGCAAGTACCTGTTCCGTTTGAATGACTGGATGCAAAGAGCATTCTTAAAGAACAACGCCCTTACAAATTTTTGTTTTAAGTAAACGTAAATTAATCTCCTGGCCAGGCGATTCCAGGGGGGTGCAAGTGCACCCCCTTGCACCTGCCTGCGGGCGCCCTTGCCTGTGGCATAAGTCAAAATAGTTCTTAAGGCCACAGCAGTACAATACCAGCTAAAATGTATTGAAGATGCTTAAAAAAAGCTGAAATTTTGTTTATCTGTTTCACCCCTCAACTCAAACAACTTATGAAAACAACAAAATCATATACAGATAATAATGAGATTATTCAGTAACAAATTACCCACAGCCATGACTGGGAACCAGATTATTTGATGGGGATTAGCTGTGTAACCTTTGGAAGGGCCAGGAAGAATGGAGGAGGGATGCGTAAAATTCTTCATCTTGCTCAGTCCAGGAATGAAGAATGGCCATCTCTCTGATTTGGCACTCCCCACAATGGTGGGCGCATACTATGATCACGAGACAGGTGGCCACTGAATATAGCATTACAGGATAGAGTTGGAGTGGACTGATATTAACTGTGGTGATGATGAGCATAATATTGTCACATACTCTTAGATAGGGCATCCTAAAATAAATCCCTTGCATACAATGCTGTTACTGGCTCTGCATTTCACATTTCTCAGTACCCTTCTCCAGCCCATCTATTAGTGAGGAGACACCAGCCCAGGGGGAGCAATACAGAAGACACTAAAGCTAGGAGCTATAGAAGCAGAAAGCAGCAGATGAGCCGCTGGAAGTTAAACAAGGAGGGAGAAACTTTTTTTGTTAAATAAGAAAGAAAGTTATCTGTGCTTTTTGGGAAGAAAGGAATATAGGAATCAATAAAATTATTCATTACACACTGTCAAGTAAAATGTCTCTCCTTGATGGAGGACTATGTAAGCACTTAAATATTTGGGAGCATGAAGTCATAATAAAAATTGTATCACTTGCAAATATGAGATTCAGGACAGGAAAGCAATATTTGCCAAGTATGATTAATTCTGGCAATATTCCTCATGTAAGCAGCTGTTGTGAAATGATACTGAAATTGCTAACTACAGTTTGTAAGTACATACATTAGTCAAGCATTAATGCTTACTCGAGTACATAATTATAATACTTAGGAGAAACTGATGAAAAGATCAGTTATCCCTTTTTTTGAAGATAGATTTAAAAGTCATTCAAGCATTAATTCCATTTCTGTGGGCAGTTGACAGGAAAAGAAAACTAATGCACTAACTATAAATTATATTTATTGTTTTCAGTTTAAAATTTACATTTACATGCACATGTATTTATTTGTATCTCAAAAATCTATATTCAAATTATTTACATCACTGTACTTATGACTTCTTCTTCTTCTCTTTCGGCTGTTCCCATTAGGGGTCGCCACAGTGGATCACCTGTTTCCATTTCTTCCTGTCCTTATGACTAATTTACTTTACTTTCATTACAGGGTACATCCAAATGAATCAAAGTTTCATTTACAGAAATGACCAAAGGAGAAAGCCCATAGTGAGTACACATGCAAAAATACCAACAGGTCTAGCTAGCTATTCTGTATTCTGTAGCTAAACCTTGCAGTTACACTCACCTGCATGCTATTTCCAATTCTGCTCCATTTACTTCGCACTAATTTAAAGTCATCTATTGTCTTAACTTCTGGAAGCCTCCCAATAACCTTTCCTATTTCTCAATTCTCTCTGTGTAATTATACTTCCTCATATACATTCTAAATCTAATTTAATCTATCACTCATGCATCCTTTTCCCCATGTTTCCTCCTGAACTTTCATCTCTTCATCTTTCTGTTGACTAGCCTATATGTTTGTATCATTACCACTTCTTTTTTTTTCCCCAAAGAAACATCCCTAATCTCACTGATCTCTCTTCAGGTGAGAGTGGATCCATTTTCGAGATTATTCATGTAACCTTTCTTTATCAGCAATTTCCCCTTAAAATTTAGATTCTTGCTTTGTCTAGGGTCCAAAATTCTCCTCACTGAGACCGGTATAGCTGAAATATGAATTCAGCATTCATATGTACTATTCCTGGAGCTATGCATCTCAGAATTCTAATGACTTGTTATTCTTTCTCATTCTCCTTCGGTTGATTCATTTTAGGAGAAATGAAAACCTTGGGTCTCATTCTTCCTCTGTGGATTCCAGTCCTTTTCCAGTTATGCTGCATTTTCTTTAGGACTCGTGTAATCAAAAAATGTAACTATACACATACCTTAAAGTCAGATGCAGTCTCTATATCCACACAAATAAAGGTACATATTTTTAGATTAACCAGTCAACCATAGCAACCTACTTATAAAAAGATGGCGAAAGCTACATACCTGGAGAAAACCAACGCAGACATAGGGAGAAAGTATGTGAGGCACTCCCATAACAGTACATGTTTGACCACTCTCATATTTCCCAAATCATTAATGCTGGCAAGTAACACAAGGTATCACAGCACAGGGTAGTACCACACTTTCTTCTGTAATGAACAGTAATCCCTCCTTAGAGTCTGCACTACCTTTAACACCAGCAACTCCACTGACAGCAAGTAGGACTGTCCCTTGGTAATGAATGACAAATATTCTCATAATACCCCAATTCGTAACTGTCAGAACTCAGAGAATCCAGCCCCAGTCCTCTTTAGCAGTGCTTAACTAAGGCCACCTTCTACCATCATATTCCCACTTTTTGCTGAACAGAAGCTGTTTTCTCAATAGTTGTATCACCAAGAATGAGGTCTGAGAAGTCACAAAGCATTCCTGCTACACTACTCATAAGGTCAACATAATCTGTGCAGTCACTTTCTTTCACTGGTAATTGCACAATTTTGTGACAGTACAGGAGCAAAGGTTCCCTATTATGTGATTGAAACCTTAGGTTATCGAACACCTAAAGGTCGATCACTAAATGTCGAAGTCTGAAAATTGCAAACAGACGTTTCTACACAGGGAAAGGAGTCATTTGGCCATTACACGGATTTTGTTCCTTCTCCACTGTAGAACGATCTCAGAGTTGGTATATTTTGTTAGGGGGGGGGTGTGGGGGCAAAGCCCCCCACTTCATTGCTGTTTAAAACTTGTTTTTTTTTTATTTGGCCAATGGCATTGTTTCCCTAAGTGGAAACAGCCATTTTCGATGGTAAGGGTTTGATATTTCGTGATCGACCTTTAGGTATTCCATAATTTAAGGGATTGATCACATAATATAGACCCAAAGCAAAGACATCAGCAATTTTCTTCTCTTGTTCTGCTAATACAAATGTTTTCTGTAAATTGCACAAGAGCTGGTTATACAGCTATCTACTGAAGCACTAGTTTCTCTACAAAAAGATTTAAGTTTAAAAACAACAAGGGGATTTAGAGCCTTTAAAAGTCCCTCTACATCATTTGACAGTAATGATTCACAAGATGTTGCTTTTCACAAATGCCGGCTAGTGGCTGCCTATAAATTTGCTACTGACTGGGTTCATATAATTTTGGAAAGAGTCAGTATTAAACAACAGTATATTAATAAAGGAACACACTCAAATACTTGCTTATATTAAAACAGAAGCTGTAGGTGCCGAGATGGAAAACATTGTAAACAATATTAATATCAAAATAAAAACATTCAAATAAAAAAAAAACTACCAACGCAACCCAAAAGGTCTAACTTGAAAAAATGAAAACGTAAGATAAACTCAAAAAGACCACCATGGCTAGAGTTTCCAGTTTAACAAAAAGACAAGCGCTTATACATAGATAAACTACTCTTCATCAGATCCTTAAAGCAAGTAGCACTTCACACACACACACACATATATATATATATATATATATATATATATATATTTATATTTATATACACACACACACACACACACACAGTAAAATCCAAGCATTCAATTTAAAACAATTAATCAATTAACAAATTTACTAGCAATTTAAAACAATTCAAACATTATTCCTCAAAGTGACGTGCATCAAGTTCTGGTTTAACACGTACATTATTATTCAATCCTGGATAGATATGTGCTTGCATCTTTAAAATCCACCTAAGGTCAACCCATTCCAGATAATTATCATCATCTCCTCCTCTTTTATTCAGCATGACTGGCTTTAAAACTCTAAAACTAAAACTATGTGTGGTAAACTCTATGACGTCTAGCTATAACATTTAATGTGTTTTCATTCTTAACATCATATAAATGTTTAACCTTAGTAAAAACACAAACCACAGATCCCAACCAGCATTCAAATCGCAGAAATCAAAATGTATACCACACAAAAAAACACAGAAGGCTCTCAGGACAGCAAGGAATTCCAGTATAACTTTTGTTTAATGTAGAACAACAAGGTACATAAGCGCTTTCATAGCAAAGCTACTTCATCAGATGTATACTAAAACACATACTAAACCCATTATATAGTTAATTCAACACATCACTTGACTATCTGCAATTAATATTAAAAGGTGCACTACCATTAAACATCTTTCTTATAAAACCATTGGTTACTTTCATCCATTTTTGCAGAGCAACAATCATTCACATGTATAATAAATGAATTCATAAATAGCAAAATACATCAGGAAGCAATAATAAATAAAATTATACTAAATAAAAATGTTATATGAATATTATATAAATACATAAACACTTAGAAGTATATATAAATGTAAAAATTATGAATACATATATTACTATAGATAAATAATTAATATAAACTGTAATGACAAATTCATAATTCATTTCTTGCTTAAACATCTTGCTTTAAGCCTTGGTTTAATAGGTACCCTATCATTCAGGCCGTGCCCAAAGTCTCCCCTTAACCTGATTATCCATTTGGATTCTATTTGTTCTGTTAAATTGTTAATATCACCTTTCCTAATGTCTTCAAATACACATGCTATCACCATGAACTTAAAAAAAATGGAAATTGCCAGTTCTTAATATATGTTTAGATAAAGCACTCCTACTACTACCTTTGTTCACATGATAATAATGTTCTTTAATTCTCTATTTAAGAGTCCTATCGGTTTTACCCACATAGAATTTAAAACAGATAGGACAATATGCTAAATATACTACATGAGCAGTGTCACATGTGGCAAAGACATCAAACTTATAGGTTTTACCTTGATCAGGGTGACTATATTCTCCACTACTATCAATATAATGACAGCATTTACAATGCCCACATGGCATCGTACAGTGTTTAATTGGTTCTTTCCTACTTTTCTTAGGAACACAAAGATGTTGTTTCAAAGATTTCATATTTCTATAAACAAATTTAGGTCTGTCATCTATAACATTCCTAACTGTATCATCAGTGGTCAAAATTTTCCAGTGTTTCTCTATAATATCTCTATAACATCTAACATCACTAAAATAGTATAAACATACCCTCAGTCTGTTACCGTAAAATATTTACAGGTGTATTGGTACTTCTAATATACTTCCTACCATAATAGGGTTTGGCTCTACTATTCCTTAGCTCTGTAACTGTTTTAACACTTTCACAAATATCATTCTTGGCATAACCTCTAGCAACAAATGCTGTTTCTCAATGTTGGGTTTGTTGTACAAACTCTACATCTTGAACACTAAGTCTTGATGCCCTAAAAATTTGGCTATTAACTACGCTTTTAAACACATGGGTAGGAAGCATGCTATCTCTGTGTAAAAACTGATTGCAATGACAAGGTTTCCTATATAACTTTGTAGTTATATTACCTTCTACATGTAATACAACATTTACATACAAAAAAATCTACTAAATAGTTAGAGATTATGGAAGAAAACTTTAAGTAGAGAGTAGTATTGTTAATATATTCTTTGAAGGCATTATAAGAGTCTTCAGTACCTTCCCAAAGCAGAAGTATATCGTCCACAAAGCATCGATAAAAAGCCACTTGTGAGCTAAAAGGACCATTAAAGATATATTCATTTTCCCATACTACGAGGACTGCATTGGCGTAGCTACTGGCACAAAACTCGCCCAGAACTACGCCATGCTTCTGCTAGTATATACAATCATTGAATACAAACAAATTATTCTGCAGTATCTTTCTGGCAGAAAACTCACTATACCTTTGTAAAAAAATGTTTCATTTTTAATAAACCATCATCATTAGGAATTACAGTAAAAATATCTAATGTTACTAATTACAAACCTTTAGTAGTGGATAATGTCTCGATATATAAAAATAAAATCACTCAAAACACTCTCTCCAAAGATAAAATTTCCTGTACCATTAAAAACTTCATATTTTATTTTACAAAAGTTGGATCCCTTATAGCCCCTGTCCAAAAACAGTTGTTCCAGATTGTCCACTTCACTCTCCATATCAGTTTTGTCCACACAAATTCTCTTTACCCTATTTAGTTGACCTCTTATAATATTAGGGAACACATGCCTAGGGTGCATACTACTATAATCTAATAGACTATTTTGCCAACATAATTTACGAAATAAGCCTGTGGTAATATTCCCTGCTGCATCCAAAAAGTCAACTGACTCATAGGAGTGTGTCACAGTAAACCTCAAGTGCATAGTTCACTCCAAATACACTATAAACTCACATAAAAAGGGAAGGCTCCCCATCCCAAAGCAAAAAAATGTAGTTCACAAAGCATCTATATAACTTTATGTGTGAACTAAAGTCATTCTTAAACAAATATTGCGTTTCCCAATGGTAGACAACTAAATGAGCGTACAAATTTGCACACAGGGTGCCCATCGCGACACCACATTGCTATAAATACACCTTATTGTTATACATAAACACATTGTTAGACAAAATCAAGTCCAACAATGTGCATATCAAGATCACTTCATCATTACACATATCCCTCTTGTCATTCAAAACCTCCCTTATAGCCTCTATGCCATAAGTGTTTGGAATAAAAACACTGAAAAAGACTACAAGTAAAACAAGCTACAAAGAGATTTATGAGATAACAACAACAACTGAGCCTTCTTGTGGAGAACTAAAAATCTCGTGATAGAAGGTAACACTGTGGAGACATCAAAAGGCGTTCAACTGTGGCAAGTAGTGTTCAAAAGGATGGTAATGTTACCTCTGGTGGATATGTTTCTTCAGGTACAGCTTTAATACAGATGATGTGAAATCTCCTCAATATTCAAGTAATAATCCTGTAGAACAATTTTGTAAGTACTGTAACAGTAAAGCTTCTGAGATGAAATGGTGGGCATTTTCGGCAGCCACAACAGAAACAATATCAAACGTAAACATATTAATAAAGGTACTGTTTAAATGATACAAACATCTATGTCGATGTCCTTCTTAAAGAAATACATAATTGCTCATGTACACAGCCCAAATGACTGTGAAACAAAGGTTATTAATATTTCAGGTATACAGTTAAATAGTTGTGAACTTCAAGTACTGCGACAAGGATTACATTTTGTTCAAAACGAACGGTGCAAGGGAACATATTATAAAAATAGAAATGTTTAAGTTTGTAAGAAAATTACATCTTTAGCATTATTTTTCTAGATTCCCTAGCTTAAATTAAATATATAAAAATCACTCTCTTGATACTATGAGTCGTAATAACAAATAAATGCATTCCTATGGATGAGGTTACACCCTCTACAAGTAAATGTTAATATATCTTCTTCTTTTATGCCTCCTTTTCAAAATGATAACATTAATCTTATTTTTGAAATGTTAACTTTTGTAGCTATGAATGCTTTTAGTGAAATTTTGTAATAAAAAAGTGATTTTAATTTAAGTAAAAATGAATGGCTGGCTTTAAAAACATTAGAATGTCATCCTGATTTGGCAATTAAACCAACAGACAAAGGTCAAAGCACTGAAGTAAAGAAAAAATAAACAATATTAATAAATGCGTTAACATTTAAAGGGTTTCAATACTTATTGTACCAAGATTCAAGTAGAAACAGGCTAAAACTAATCTTGTGGAATTAATTAATAAAGGGATTTTTAATGAACAGGCTAAAAGAAAATTGTTGCAGGTTAAAGCAGTTAAGAGCTCCACTTAATATTGTATCCCTAAGGCACATCGAAGCTTAAGAATCCCTCCAACTAGAGCACTAATATTAAGCTGCAATAGTTCTATTGAAAACACTTATTAGGGTATAAATAACTTTGTTAAACATGTGTAAATCAATTGCCTTCCTATATTAGTGATGAAGACTTATTATATAAATTATATTAAGTGGGTTGATGGTTATTTTTGCATCTCAGTCCATGTAAACGGATTAGATTTGTATCATAAGCTTTAGATTTATTTTTTGGAAACTTTCTTAAAAGCAGAATACATTAAAGAATTGCCTTATTTTTGCCTTAGCAACTTTTAATTTGTTTTTATTAGAGTATATTTACAAAAGCAAAGTATTGTTATGGAAAGCAGTTTTGTTCCTGCTTAAGCAAATCTATTCATGGGAATGGTGGAATGACAAAAATTAATTTATAAGCAAGACTTGTTTTAGATGTAAAATATATATATTTTGATGGATTCACTTCTGAAGCTCAAAATCTCAAAACATCAAACCTCTGAATAATGAAGACCAGAGGATCGAAGTTTTGAAATCTCAAACCTAAAAATAAAATGATAACATTAATCTTATTTTTGAAATGTTAACTTTTGTAGCTATGAATGCTTTTAGTGAAATTTTGTAATAAAAAAGTGATTTTAATTTAAGTAAAAATGAATGGCTGGCTTTAAAAACATTAGAATGTCATCCTGATTTGGCAATTAAACCAACAGACAAAGGTCAAAGCACTGAAGTAAAGAAAAAATAAACAATATTAATAAATGCGTTAACATTTAAAGGGTTTCAATACTTATTGTACCAAGATTCAAGTAGAAACAGGCTAAAACTAATCTTGTGGAATTAATTAATAAAGGGATTTTTAATGAACAGGCTAAAAGAAAATTGTTGCAGGTTAAAGCAGTTAAGAGCTCCACTTAATATTGTATCCCTAAGGCACATCGAAGCTTAAGAATCCCTCCAACTAGAGCACTAATATTAAGCTGCAATAGTTCTATTGAAAACACTTATTAGGGTATAAATAACTTTGTTAAACATGTGTAAATCAATTGCCTTCCTATATTAGTGATGAAGACTTATTATATAAATTATATTAAGTGGGTTGATGGTTATTTTTGCATCTCAGTCCATGTAAACGGATTAGATTTGTATCATAAGCCTTAGATTTATTTTTTGGAAACTTTCTTAAAAGCAGAATACATTAAAGAATTGCCTTATTTTTGCCTTAGCAACTTTTAATTTGTTTTTATTAGAGTATATTTACAAAAGCAAAGTATTGTTATGGAAAGCAGTTTTGTTCCTGCTTAAGCAAATCTATTCATGGGAATGGTGGAATGACAAAAATTAATTTATAAGCAAGACTTGTTTTAGATGTAAAATATATATATTTTGATGGATTCACTTCTGAAGCTCAAAATCTCAAAACATCAAACCTCTGAATAATGAAGACCAGAGGATCGAAGTTTTGAAATCTCAAACCTAAAAATAAAAGTTTCCAAACTGTAAAACGTACTAATGTCATGTTTTTGCAGGGGGGCAAGCCCCCCTGTGCCCCCCACACCCCCTGCTACTTAAATATACCAACATCAACATCGCACTACAGTGAGGAGAATAGTAAAGTTCCCGTTCCAAACTGTACAGCGATCTCCATTGAACAGGTTCGAGATTTTAAAACTTTGATCCTCTGGTCTTTGTTATTCAGACGTTTGATGCTTTGAGATTCTGGCCTTCAGAAGTGCACCCATTTTTGATACATAGATAATTTATATTTATAAACATAATGTTAATTCAGGTGATGATTTTCTGAGAATATTGAATTCAAATGAGTATCTTTTTTCATGTATTTTTGGATGCTATCTATTTTCCCAGATATTCCATCCAATTACCACTAAATTGAGCAGAAAAGCTATGGCTGCTAATGTGCCTCCTCGATCAGGAGGGTGAAGCCTGAGTGATTAAACAAAGGCAACTGTGGGTAAATCTTAAATATGCCCACACCCACTTGCTGGTTACTGCTATTACACAATGATATTAACCCTAAATTACTCATTTTTCTTAAATAATGTCTGCTTCCATATTCTTCCTCTTTGTTGATGTACTGTGCATGCGTATGGGACTTGTATTCCCATGCTTAGGCAGTATATATCACTGCTTTGGAAAGCAAGAAATGGAGAAGATCTTTGTTGCTTCTTTTGATTGTTAAAAAAAACTGTGAATGTGGAAACATTGCTGAAGGACAGTTTAGAGGTACGAGAAAGGCAGGGCAAAAATACAAGGAAAATCAGGTATGTTACTTTAGTTTTGCATAACATACCTAATTTTCCTTGCATTTTCCTTGCCCTCTGTATGTATCTTTCCACCTCTTAGCTCAAGAAAACTGCAAAGCCTTAGCATATATTAAATAGAAGAAAGTCCAGTCAGACTTCAACAGCCAGACTTTTTTCTACTGGTATATGCTCGATTTTACAATGGTCATGCTAGTTCGGCTGACCAGTCAGCGTGTATGATGTTGCATACTAATGAGCTACCATCATGTTAAATTTATTTTACTTTACATTTGTTGACAGGGAGATTCTGACTGGATACATGTCCATTTTCAGCAGAGGCCCAGGGAGAAAAGCTCCACAGTAAATAACAGAAAGTAAGAAGTTTATACATAACAAGCAAATTTTCATAGGAACAAAAAAATTGAAACAAATACAAGCTCATTTACATAGGAAAACAGAAAAGGAAAGAGATGACAGATTATTTACAATACTGCATAGGTTTACAGTTTTTGAAGATTAAAAGAAATGTATATGTAACATGCAAATATTATTAGGAAAAACACATTATTCTACAAGATTGCATAGATTTACAGGTGTGTAATACAATCATCCTGGATACTGACTGACATATCAAACATACACTAGTATAATGTTTGAAGCATGATAGTGCATGTGAAGTGGAGTATATTAATACATGTATTATCAATAATACAAAATAAAAACATTTCCTCGTTACAGAACATAACTTCACAGACATGTTCATTCCATTTATTAAAATGTTTTGGAAGCATGCTAAAGAAGATCCAGAACTGTGAGATTGGCTTCCTAAACAAGTTTCGATAGCATACAAGACTGTGAATTACACAATCTTTAATACTTTCACCAGTTATGATGGGCATACATATTTTAGATTTTGCAAAAAAAATAAATAAATAAAAAAAATCACGGCAACACAGGGCTATTTTCCCCTACAGATCTTGCTGTAGCTGTTATGCAGTAGTTAAGAAATTTGGTACTATTGCAGAATAAGGAGAGTGAGAACATAATGTTTTTATCCTGATGCTAGTGATATTATATATGCTTTGAGATATACCTGCAGCCTAGTTTATATAGATCAAACTAGTAGAAAATTTGAACTTCCTAGAAGGCTGCACACTTATAAACAACTTAACTTCAGCTCTCCCAGTGTGAAAACAAAAACTGAGAAAAGGGAGCCAATGAAACTGACTTTTTAGGTAAGATATAGTTACTGGCTAGTAAGTACATTCCCCAGATGGCAGCAAAGAAGAAATTTAGAGAACCTGAAAGAGAATCAACCAGAAAAGGTGAAAAGAAAGCACCGGTTAGAAAGAATCCTGCAGGTATTCAACAACAACAAAAAAAAAAAAAACAGTTCAAGCTTCATTACTGGTACAGAAGTAGATTTCAGTGTTTAGAGGAATAAATAAATCATATGTACTCAAAATTTATTAAAAATAAATGAAACAATATACAAACTTAAATAGCAAAGGCTGAACACAATAGAAGCTTTAATTAGAAATTCAAATGAACTGCTAAAACTGCAAAAATCACAGGTTGAAATGAAAAAAAGAGCAGACTGATTATGAGACTTCTCAAGGAGAGAGGTTTCAAAATATAGTAAAGTTAGAATACAGAGCACACAGAGAAAGCCTGAGATCTGCTGCAACAGAAAAACTTGAATTAACAGACTGCATTAATTTAATGCAAGCACAAATATGCAGCTGGAGTTGTATTCCGTAGCAAGATCATTTAATTGAAAGGGCATATGGCAATGAGAAATCAGCCAAGGCTTGTACTAGTAAAGATGCAATCATACTAGCATAAAAAGAGTTGATCCTGTCAAAATTGAGGAAGAAAGGAAAAGTATTAAATATTGAGACAGCAGAGTGGTTTGTGGAAAATGATTATTCACTGTTCACCAGGCAGAAGAAAAGCAAAGCAAATGTATCCCAGCAATCAGGGAATGATGAGAGGCAGGTGGGAGATTCAAGCTGTTGTATCCAGTTGTCTTCAGAATATATTTTTTCCTGGACAGAAAAAAATCACTGAAATTGATTAGGAGAATCCAAAGTACCCTGAGCTTGAACTAGAGTCTGGTGTTGGGAGATGAAGATGATTAAGAAGACCGACACCACCAAAATTAGAGAATACATGGAAGATAGAGAGAATCAATCACTTTCGTGAAATATGACTTTGCAAAAAAAAAAAAAAAAAGTGGCAGGGAAAGACCTTTTTTTTTTTTACTCTGTTAAACTAGTGTTGACATAATTACTAATGACATACAGTGGGTATATGCTTTACACTCCATCCACTAAAGGGGGAAAAAAGAAGTAACTTTAATCAAGACAATTTGTGTTCTTTTTGTATTTACATAAACCATTTCAGGTTTTAAAACAATGTCATATTGTAAAGAATTTTGCATAGGGTGCAATCGGGGCATTTAAATGCATGCATGTGCACGTAAGCGAGCGGGGTCTTTTCAATGACTGTTGCACAAGTTAAAGATATTAAAGTAAACAAGCAACTTTTCATAGTTGTAAGAATTATAAGCTTTACACTATAATAAGATAAGAAAGACTGGACAGAAGCAGGTTTAAGTTGATATAATTATGTGATCTTGGCCTGCTGAAGTGGGGTGTGGTGTAGAAGTACACAGAATGTATTATTGCAATTCTTTATATAATTTTCCCATGTTGTTATAAGGGTGAATGTCTAGATTAATGTCCTTGGCTTAAACTATAAAAAAGGAAGGGATTGTTTGAAAAGTAAGACAAAATGATGAAAGATGTGAAAGAAGCTCTACAATTCTTGTTTCTGCAAAATATTAGCTAGTTGTTTTTTCCATTAACAAATATTCTCAAAGGTTGGCATGAAGTCTGCAACTAAGGGCAGTTAGCCACAGGGATTTTATACATGGTGTCTTCAGTGAAATTTAAAAAGATTCCTTCATGCATCTGCAGAGCTTTTAGTTGCCTTTTTTCCTAATTGCCAACTATTTTTATGTGGCGGCAAGCTGTCTGCAGGTGCAAGCAGTACTTCTTGAGAGTTTTTGAACATTTCTTGCTGAGGGAAGTGCAAAATTTAAAAAGGTACAATGGCAAATAGTTCAGTGAAAAGTTTGAAATAATGGGAAGTGAATAAGAGGTAATATTCTCCCAAGCAGCCTTAATATGTCAATGTATTAAACAGAACAGTGCACAATTTAGTTGTATTTAAAGGTAGCCAGTGCACTTTTTTCTTAGGGCTAAAGGTTAATGTTTCCTAAAAGCATGCAAGCTGTTTTTCACATCTGGCAGAGGAATAGAGCTAAGAAAAGAATAGTCAGCAATCAGTATAAGTGGGAACAAAGGTTATAACATGCACTTTAGTATGGGTAATCTTAATTTTAGATTAGGTAATGTCTGTGGGTGCAGCTGTTACTATGGGTCAATTTTTCCTGTCATGAGGGTTAAAGTTCATTTGTTGAAAACGTACCTAGTTTGTGCTTTCTCTACATTAATAACATATATAGGATATATTTAGTTTTTTTTCTTTCTTTTTTGAGGGTTTCATTAAAGCAAAAAGTTTTGAAATATGTGACAGTTTGAAATGGAGGTGAGAAGAAACAACTGTATAAAAGCACAGCCTGCCAAACTGTGAGCATGTGAGAAGCAAAGTTGGAAATAAACAAATATTCAAAAAAACTGACATGCACAACTGATGGGAACAACAGCTTTTTAACATAATGACTACTCTATCCATACTATCTTGTAATATAAATGGCCTTACAGGTACAGACGAAAAGGAGAGTACTGAATTGTATTACCATACTAAAGGGGTGCGAGCCACAAAACTATGGGCTAGGCTTGTAAATGCCCTCGGGCAGATAGCCTAGTATGAACCTATGAACCTATGAACCTATAAGAAATGCAGAGTGCAAATAGCAATGCTGCAAAAAAAAAAAAAAACACATTTGTCAAGTAATGAGCATGTGAATTTGACACAGAAAGTATTTTAGGATGTATATTCATCAGAATATCAGAGGCCGAGGAAAGGGGTAGCAATAATCCTGATTACTACAGGGCTCCAATAGTAACAGAAGAGGAAAACAGACAATGGTAGATTTGTGGTAGTAATGGGCTACTGACGAGGGAGGAAGATTATGCTGATATGTATTTATATTTCACCAAAAATGCCATTATGGTGCTTAAAAATTTTTGGGGGGGGAAATAATATTCTTTCAGCAGGAAATATTATTTATATGTGGGGACTGAATCTTTATTTGCAATAATGAGGATGTATCAATGGGACATAGAAGGAAAAATATAACAAAAGAGGGCAAATTTCTGAGGAAGTTTCGGAAAATATTTGGCATGAAAGAAGTGAATTCAGGAGTAGGAACTCAGAATTCACAAATTATTCCCAAGGTACAATAATTGTGCTAGACTGGATATAATTTATATCTCACAAGAGCATGTGCATTTAAATGAAAGCCTTGACACACATCCAGTAAGATCATGCACCAATAAAAACCAAGATAAAAATGCAGGGTAATGAAGTAAAAATGAGACACTGGCACTTTCACACGTACCTGTTAAAGACAGAGAAATTCAAGGAATGGATAGTGAAAATTATTCAAGCGTTAATAGAAAAGACAGAAATCTCTTCAGAAGGGATAGCTGTTGAGTGGCACACAATGAAAATGGTGTTCAAAAATAGGGTTGAAATAAATTAGAAAAAGATATGGTTAAGAAGTAATAGGAATTATTTAGAGGATCTAACAAAGGTTATAGTATTGCAGAATAACAGGAATCTCCCAGAACAAGAAAATGAACTATAGAGTGCTTAAGAGAAAATAATGGAGTATTTGGATAATATGTAGAAGTTTTGAAAGCTTGCTATTAAACAACTCCAGAACACAAAAAACATTTAGAAGAACAACTCAGGCAACAGAAAGTAGAAAGGGTTTTCACCAAACTTAGGGAACTTATGACAAGAAAAATAACCAGATAACCTATAATGGTATTAGAGATATTTCAGAAATTTTATAAAAATTTGTATAAAGCAGAGAAATATGGAACACAAGAAAGAGCACAGATGGGACTATTTATGGAAGACTTGATTATGCTAAGATAAGATGAAGATAAGGCTCAACAACTAGTAATTAAGATAGGAACAGATGATAAAAAATGGTGATGTATAATTAATTAACAGGGAAGTCTCCATCAGTAGCACAACTTGGGCAGGACGGGAAGAGCAACTGTCCCAGGCCCAAAGTGTTGGGGGCACAATTAGCCAATCCCACACTCTCTTTAATACAATATCAGCTCTTAAAAGCCAATATTGCACTTCTGATCAAACCAGAACATTGTAGCGCTCTATGTGTGGTCTAAATATAGCAACTGCTTGCCACATTGTAAGAAGCAATTTGCTATAGTTTAAAAGTTCTTTTTCTTTTTTAAAGTAAAACCTGAGCACTGTAGCTCTCCATGTAGGCAGGGTACAAACTGTAATAAATAGTTTACTACAGTTTAAAAGAATAACTTGTTATTATTTTTACTAAAATGGGCAGGACACAGAAACAGGGCTTGAATAGCTGGGTCAGGATGGGAGGGCACGTCATGTATCTGCCCACCTGATTGGTATGCCAGTAGAAGGAACATCCTCTTTTTTTGGGGGGGGGTAGACACAGACCTAAATGTAATAAACTAAGGGGGTGGGGAACTGGTTGATAGTACCAGCATAGAGTGCTTCTTAAACCAGCTATGTTTCTGGTCTCCAGGAACAGATCGTATTCCTGGGGAAGTTTGGAAGTTAGGAGGGTAGAAAGTAATCCATCTCAATTTTAAACCATTGTTAGAAAATGTTTATGTCTATACTAGTTAGACAATAGAAAAGGTGTGGCCAAAACTGATAAAAATGAATACATGTGGTTATGTGGAAGGAAGGCAAACAGTTAACACCATTAATAGAACAAATGATGATCCACAGGAAAGCAGAACATAAGAAAATACAGTTGTTGCTGTGTCTTGATGCAGAGAAAGCATTCAACAGACTAAGCTGGGATTTTATGAGTAGGGAAATGGAAGCATTTGCATTTCTTGATACAATAATAAGGTTAATTAGCAGGATATATGAAGGATCTGAGGCAGGAATTAAAGTAGGAAGGTCCATCTCCAATAAGCTGTCCTTGAACAGAGGATCCAAGCAGGGGTGCCCCCTTTTCGTTTTATTTATATGTATAGCCATTGGCAAAGAAAACAAGGGACTCTGAAATTCAAGGATTGGTACAGTAATCAAAAAAGTTGGCATTATTTGCAGATGATATTATTTTGTACTTGATAAATCAAAAAAAAAAGAATATCTTGGGATTGGGGAACATTTTCAGACAGTTTCATGTCATTTCAAGATACAAAATTAATGAAGGCACAACAAAGGCTATAGGTGTAAATTATGTACCAACACATGGATTGGTTCAACAGTAGCCATATTTATGGAGACACGATAAGATGAAGTATTTAGGAGTATGAATTAAAAGACTTCTGTCATGGTAGCTAAAATATATGGGAAAAGACTAAAAGATCATACAAAATCTGAGAAACTGGAAACTCTTCTTTATGGATTTGGATACAAAGATACAAGCAGTGAAAATCTTTTAGTCCCTTTAGTTTTAAATACAGGCCAGGCATATTTTTATCAACCAGAGAAGTTGTGGGCAACAATTAATAAAGAGTTGAAGGAATCTGTTTGAGAGAGAAGAGGGCAAGAGTTAATTGGAATAAGCTGATCCTTCGAATAATGCAAGGTGCTTTAGGATTACCTATTTGAATGGACATTTTAGAGCTACGCAGTTACGGCTGATAAATAACATACACAGAACGTTATAGTTCAAAGTAGAAAGAGATGATGAAGCAGGAGGTAGTAGTACAAGAAATAAAGAGAATGTGAGGTTTTGGACGCAGATCTTTGAGGAGATTAACTACCACATATAATATTATATTCATAAGATTGCATAAAGTATTATAAGAGCTAAGCCAGCACAAGAACGGATTAAGGAAATGTTGCCAATAGGGATGACTGCAAGCAGGGGTACAGAAAACAGGTAACAGGGGCTGGAATTTACTACAGAAAACTAGCAAAGAACTAATGCATAGAATGCAAATAAGTAGAGATGAAATGGTAATAGAGTGGGATGAGGGAAGAAGATGCTTGGATTGCAGGTTAGAGACTGCTTTTCCTACCATGGACTGAGGGAGTATAGGCAAAGTGAAAGGGAGTAAGGAGTACTAAGAGAAAGATCTGCTCTGGCAGATTTTTTTTAGTTGAATTTAGAACAGAGTATGCAGTGAAAAAATGGGGATAATTAGTAAGGCACGTAAAACATTGCATGATAATTAGAGAATAAAATTAGGAGGTTAGAAAAGATTGGGAAGAAAGACTTGAAAAACAATTTACAATGGGAGAACATGTGTATGGGTCCCAAGGTTGCAACGAAGTCCAGAAGATGTAGTATTCTTGCTCGAAAGTGTTTGCATAGGTATTTTATACCCCAAGCAGACAAAGAATATTCCTCAGGTTGACAAGTGCTGCCGATGTGATGGGAAAGAAAGAGGTAACTGGGAACATTTGGGGAATGTAGCGAGCTGGTAGATTTTAAAAAATTCTCTACAGAGTACCCTGTCAGAAATCTTGGGGGACCAAAAAGCTATGACTAAGGAAATGATTTCTTTGAGCTGCAATCTGAATAGCCTAGCCATAGTAAGGCCTTATTAAGTGTAATTTTAATGACTGCAAAAAAAAATTGCTAGAAAATGGAAATCAAAATCTAAACCAACTATATTTGATGCATTGTACACTGTAAAGAAAAAAAAGAAATGGAAATGGGAATCTTTAGAAAAGGGAAGGAACAAGTTACATATAAATACATGGAATTTGTCATAACAATACATGCAAAGTAAGATTCAGGAGGAGGAGTGAAGTTTAAGGGAAGGCAGGATTTGACCAATTTATGTTACATTGGACTAGACAATATACTAAACTAAATGACCACCAGAGCCTTTATACATCTAGCCGCACTGCCCAACCCAATTCCCCCCTCCCATGTGACATGTGGGTCTATTTGTAGGGGATATTAGCTAAGAGGCTAGTAAAGGTTTAGTAAGGGAGGGTGTTAGTTGGAATATTTACTATCAGCCACTGTCTGTCAGAGAAATAAGAGCCAGACCAGGAGTGATTTTGATTCCCCATCCAATGGCCAATGTTACATTTGAATAGCATTATAGATGGACTCTTTCAAATGGATGGGGAGACTATTCCAGAGAATGGGGATCCCTTAAGACACATTTTTCTCTGCTGCATGTTCTACTTATGTTGCAAGCAAAGTTTAAATCCTTGGATCTAGTGTTTCTGGTGCTGTTTATTTTACAGATGTGCAAAAGGACCATCAGTACTGGATCGGAGAATGCCTTATATGCCAGGCATAGATCGTTTCTCAGTAACCTGTGGGAGACTGAGTATACAGACAGGGCTTTAAGACGAATGATCTGTACAGGACAATGTGCTAATACCCTGAATTCTCTTGGTGAGGAACCTCTGTGGGCATTCCAACTGTTACATATGCTTGGTCAGGTCCACGCCATGGTGGTCATTGTACTCAGTGATGGATCTGATAAAGGCTGAGTAAAGTGGAAGTTAGAGCTGAATATGTCAGCCAGCAGATTCGCTGAGTCACTTTGCTTGGTGAAGATGGCATCATTTACCACCAGTTAAGCAAAGTGTTGTAGGTTACCATTTATGGTTTTGGACATGGTTGTAGAAGGCCTTCTGGTTGTCTTTAGCCTGAGAGGTTATCTTGACCTAGTAAGTGGCTTTGTTGGATTTTATCAGTCCTCTTACTTTCCTGTTAAGTTTAATTAGTGAGCTGTTGTCATTATGACACTTGCTCTTTCTGATTTTGGCCATCACATTTTTCCTTTTGTCACATACTCTGTTAAAGCTGGGATTCCACCAGTGTGGTTTGTTTTGGGCTTACATCTATGCAGCCACTTTTAAGGTTGTACAAGGTTTCTTTGAACTTGGGGTCCCGAGGGGCACTGAATTTTGACATACCATTGCTTAATAGGATGTGGTTTGCTTTAGCATAGTTTCTAATTGTTACAGGTTTTTCTGGGTTTTCCAAGTTTTTATTTTGAAGGAGACCACTTTGTAATCTAATTTCACCAGTGAGGGCATGAGATGGGGGTGGGGGGGTACAACACTCTTTCATGTTGGTGAGTACTAGGTCCAGTATGTCTGAATCTCTGGTTGGAGAGTGCACTATCTGGTCATGAGTATTTGTATTAATATAGTCCAGAAACATTGTGCCTGGAAGATGGAGGCAGTGTACGTTTCCCAGTCTGTAGCAGGGTAGTAGAGGTCTTCCACACACAGGATATTTGGTTGGATAGTGAGAGCGTCCTGTAGGTCTAGGTATGAATTATGGAGTTCTTGGGGGTATAGATGGTGACCTATCGATTGCTAGGATATGGTAAACAACTTCATCTATGGCGATTTGCATGTGGATGATCTCCAGGGCATCATCCTGTTTAACCAACCAAGAGGTATGCTTGTTGCTAATGTAGATCAAAACACCCCCACCTTTAGTCTCAGTCTGTGTAGCTGATAGTTTAAATGTGTGGAAGACACTGAAGCCTTGCACTGACAGAGTACTTTATGCGGTTTTAAACCATGTCTCGGTAACAGCACACATGTCTATATTCTCCAGAGTAAAGACAGCTTGTAGGGTATGAGACTTCTTGCAAGACTTCTCACATTGAGCAATAACATGTTTTGGTTCTTTTGGGTTTATTTGCTAGGTCACTATTTTATCAATTTGGCAGTGCCTAAAAAAGGCTCCAAGGGGGTGGATAAAGTTTTAACCAATATCTGAAAGCTCAAGGGGAAAAGATGCAGACCATTCTTAGTAAAGTGGTCTTGTAAACATGTCTTCCAATGCTGACAATTACTGAATCTCTCTGGATTGACACTAAAAAAATGAAGCCAATAGCTAAAGTCAATCATTTTTGTTCGTACTGTGTCATCCTTTGTGAAAGTAGACCGCTACTCAATGCAAGGCACATATTCAGAGATATCCATTATGTCTCTCTTCATGTAGTCCACTGAGGTACACATCAGGTCATTTACACCCATATGGACTAGGACAGAATCATACTGGTATCTAAAGTGTATTGACTTGAGTGCATGCATAACCTGGCTCCAGATAAGCAACTAACTGTGATATTCTCCTTGTCCAATCTGGTGAGTGGGGAATCTGTGTATCATACAATGATGTCCAGTCCCCTACACAAGAGTCCTAGGTAAAGTGTTTGCTTGCCTTATGGACTTCGTTCTTGTGGGTCCACTGGGTGTAAGCATATATGTGGTGTTTGGTGTTGCTTTAGAGACTGCTGAGGACAGGCATTACTATTTATAGGCTTAGGAGGTCTTTGAAGTTTGAGATGATTTTTTTTAGTGCCTCCACATAAAATGGTGTACTTGTGTGGTATTTGTAGTATGTGCTCTTGACAACCTTGTTTATGATGTTTTTGCCTCCATGGAAATTGTGTTTGTATATCTCTTACAGGCTGTTAGATGCTTGAAGGATTAGAATATGGTCTGTGAACATGAGACCATTGCTACATTGTCTCAGGATGCCCATATCCACCAAGCTGGCTATGGAGACATTTGGAAATGGCAAATCCACTTGCCTGGATCTATTTTAGGGTATGCTATTATGGTTTGAGGCCTGGATTATACAAAGGTCTCCTAGGGTAGTCTCTAGGGATACGGACTAGAGTTAGATAGTGCTAAGGCTGGTACTAGTGCTATTAGACATGTAAAGAAAGAAAATGTATGTCTAATGTGTAATATATAATGTATGTAAATGAAAAAAACATTAATATTTGTTTTCTTTTCTATTGATGTGTGTGCCTACATTTTAAGTGATAATTTAATAAAGGTGTTTATAAAAAAAACTAGTACAAAATTTAAAAGCAGACTGCAGACACATATTGACATCAAACATAATACAGTAGTTCAGTTGCTACACATTTCGTTTCTCATCTTAACAGTGACTCTAGTTTACCGGAGGCAACAATTTTACAGAAGATTGGTCAATATGAGGGGAGTGGTTTGAGTTTTAAAAGATCGTTTATTAAACAGTCACCGTTCATTCTGAAATGTAATATTTTACAGCTGAATGGTCTTACTGAATGTGATTTAAAAAAATCAATGTGATAGGAAGACTTTTAGTACAAGAAACTGATTATTCTATGGAAAAACTATTTTCATTTTTATTGGTTGGAAGTTTAATGAACTTCTGATAATAAAAAGACTGCTGAATATTTTTTCATCTGGAAGAAGTTAGCCGAGGTTCTAGGCAGTATTCAGTTTTTAAAAAGGACTGAACTTAAAGCTGTTTATTACTATTTTTTTTTTTGGTTATGCTTGTTTGTGACTTCTTTTCACTGGTCCCTGCTCTGCCATGCACACAACAGTCTGATAATCATCTAGCACCAATCCACCATTCAAAAACATTGCCAACAAGGCACAATACAAACAAAAAGTTGTTTGTACACATTCCTAGCCGTCTCTAGTCTCTTTAGAAAATACCTGGTGAGTGCCTCACATAACTGTCCTCTCTTCCCTACATCTCTCTCCTCACATCGTTACTCCTGGTCAGAGTACTAAGAATATTCTCCCTTCCAAAGCACCTTGAAAAAAATCCTGATTTTATGCTGACAGTCAATTCTGTACTACTCTGAGAAAGATACAGACAGACAACTGCTTTATGTTTTCTTTGCTGAATGCCTGCCTTGGAAATTCACCCAGATGACACTTCTCTGTAGGATGCTACTGAGGCAGAGCTTTTGACTTACTTTTTAAGTGTAGTTACTAAGACTTCAATCTCATCAATGTTTGCATGGGGTGCAGAACTAGGACAAAAACTTTTCAAAATAAAATGGCTACATCATCTCTTTTACTACTGCAATCATTACAGATCAATGTTACAACTGGGAGGCAGTATTTCTTCACCTTCTGTGTAGGATTTAAATCAGGGTGTTGGCTGCAAAAACACAAAACAAAATGAAAATCAAAAACAGTTTGTTGACATCAAGGAAGTTCTGGGTATTATAAAGTAGACAAAAGAACTGGAGGTGCAATTTCACAGTATTGGGATAATCGATGTAATGTAAACATTTTATAAAACAATAAAATAATATCTACTGTCAATAATGGAAAAACAAATAACATTACATTTAATTCATTTCCAACTCAACTGTGACAGACATTTATCTCCTTTAGATCTTTTGGACACAGGCTGTAAGCATGTACCGTGCATTCATGGTCCCAGCACACAGAATAACTTTCTTTCAAGGAACACTTGAGTGCTACCCTACTTCTATCACCTAAATTCCATTCATCTATTAATCTTATATAATTGCTGTACGCTTAGCCTGCCAGCCTATCACGCCACTGCAATCAATAAACATTTTGCCCAACTTCCTCAGGCAACCCACATCTTTATTATTATATGTTTAAAACTTGTCACCCAAATGTCGGTTGTATTTCCATATTATCTTCTCTTAATATTAATAGTTACAGCAAATAAGCTGGCCTTCATCCATCTACATTACGATCTGCACTCTAACACTTCTTCCGCTATCCTCACTCATGCAGTACAATCTACGTTGCTTTTTGAAAGCCACCATATTCCCCTGCACCATTCACCCTTTTCGTTATCTCACTGATACTGTCTTTACCCATCTCGGAATAGTGCTGTGAATGAATTAGAACCCAAAATCCATTACTCTCCGCTGAGTAACATATATAGCTTAATATATATTCATTTTCATGACAATAATTATTACTATTGCTATAATCCCATTGAGACATTTGCCAATTCCACATGCTGTGACATTGTAAAGTCATAATATCATCTCTTATATTTCAATATTATTTCTGCAGTGGAAGCATGACAAAGTGTATAATAAAATTTTAATGCTGCCACAGAATAAATCATTTTAAAAACTGGCATTCAATGTGCACATGTTTAGTTGTGAACATTCCTATTCACTAACTAGCTTATAATCACATTCAACAATTGAGCAAGCTCCATTTCCATCCACTTTAACCAATGTCCTGGCACATTAAATATCACTGCCCATTCTTTAATATTATCCCTGCAACAAATGCACCACGGACAAATATCAAACTTCAACGTTAGCATGAGAAGCATGTGTTTTTAAATATCTCCTGTTAAAGGACACCAAATAGCAGATTACAATTTGTAACAAACAAATAACAGTTGTATACAACTCGCACTTGTTATTAAGGCACACTGAAAACATTCTTACAATACCCAGGTCTATACTGTTTCTCAAATTATACATTCCATATAAGAGGACCTACTTCTGTAGCATTATCCTTCGTATTTACTGTATTAGTCCAGATGAACAAAAATCAAATAAAAAAAACATCTTTTGCTGCCCTCTTACTATGCTCAACCTAAATTAAACACCACCTATAATAAATTATCTGCCAGCAAGATTGTTAAAAATCCAAAGCACTGAACTCTCTTAGTAAAGTAATTAAGCTTATAAATACAATTAATGAATAGGCCCCCCTCTTAAAGTTCATGCATTTTAGGTACAATAATTTAATGGACAATCCAGGTTCTTACTTCTAGAGATAAATTTCCAAACAATTCTGCAATAAAAGTTTCACCTGTTAACAAAGATTAGTCATATAAGCAACAAACCAATAGGAAAGGAAAACAATATGTAAAAATACAACACAACTGTCCATGATAATTCATAGTAAAAGAGCACCATATAATCTCACATACCATTGCTTTCTCTCCTGCAGGATTACACAGGAGCACTCTTCCTTTTTCAGTCAACTTAACCAATTCCTTCCATTTTGCTTCCACTGAACTTTGGGTCACATGGAGTCATAAACCCCTCATATTCAGTCTCTAGTGCATCATGAAATGGGTGCACAGAACCATCTCTCTCTCAACTTAGTTGCTTTTACAGCAACAGTAAAAAAAAAATCAACATATCTTCCACTGGAAACAACTTTAACACTGCCTAGAAAGTTAACCTAAACTTCTTTTTATAAGCCTTACACTCCTTTATAAGTTCAACATAATGTTGCATCCAAATAATCATGTATCATATACACTATTCAACTTACTACAAAAATACTTCTTAAAAAAACTCTCCCTCTCATCATGCAGTCACAAACTGTACCAAAATAACCTTGAATTTCCCATGTCACCAAAACAGTCAAAGGCAGCCTGCACACTTTCTCAATCTCCAATGATTACATTGCAGTCCCTGTCTACTGCACAACTTGAATTATCAGACCCATTAAATCTAGTTTCTCTTCTCCTTCAAACACTCCAAGTCAGTCCCAAATTATCTTTGTCTTATACTCTACTGCAGCCAACTGCTCATCACCCAGCTCCTCCATTCTGTTTCTCAGTTCGACAATCTACTGTTTAAATTGGTACCATGGCTATAACTCAGGCATGCAAAAACTCATCTTCAACACAAAACATGTATAATCTTTTTATTCATCCTTCTAGGCCAGTAATATCTCATAAATCAAATTTCCCTTTTTTGAGGTTCCAGTTATTTCCTTGCCATTTAGGAATGTTAACTCTTTTTCCTCAGCAGAATATCGCTGTGGTACAGACTCTTCTACTCAGTTTTCATTGCTACAAATCTCCCTCTTTGCAACCACATTTTCAACATTTCTGTCATTTAAGTCTTGCGGCTTTAACATATTAGAATTACTGTTATCTGCATCAAATTAACTTATTTTCATTTACAAAAATAACTTCTTACATCATTCTAACAGGGGAGATATTAAGTAATACCTAATTCATCAATCAATTCCTTTAAATTGTTCTAATTCTGGACATACTTGAATGTTATCATCATATCTTTTTATTACAGGCTACACATACAGAGTTCCTTTCCTGAAGTCCCACTTCACATCTTCCGGCATGAACCCAATGTCATTTACGTTGCCTTTCTCCTCAAGTTGTTGGTACAATATTACTGCAAAGATAAGAGTTTCCAGAAATGCCCAGGTTAAATCTGGCATGATCTCCAGAAATGTACAAAACAAACCTGGCAGGATCTCACAACAATCTAAACAAAAGGAAAATAACCTATCTACCGGTGAATGCTCCAATATATAATCACAAAATTATCTTTCTGTATTGCTTTTCATAGTGACTGCCCATCTTTAGATGGTCAAATATAAATAAACCAATGTTCTTGTCTATAAGTGCCAGTAATTCACCTCCCAATAGTCTTCTTGTTCATTAAATCAAATACATTATGTTTTTCAGATAGGTGATCATGTCCACCCTAACTAAGCTATAGTCAACTGCTTTTATCTCTCAAGCAACAGTTATTAGGAATGCAAATAAGATGCCTGGTCATTGCGTCAGTGGACTGTTTACCAATTTAATAAATAAGTCCAAAGGCTTACAAAAGTGATATCAAAAAAATACTTTCATGCCACAGTACTGTGCATGAACTTATAAACTACACAGATATATTATTCAATCTCTTAGTAATCACTTAATCCAGATCAGGAGTGTATGGAAGCCTAAGGCTATATTGGAACTGAATGATACAAGGCAGAGAAATTAATCTTGGACAGGACTGTTACTGGACGCGTACATAAACATACCACACCCTTCAGTTATGATTGCTGAATTGGTAATTCACCTATGGAAGTATGTTGGAGGAAACTGGGGAACACAAGGACATGGAAGGCAACCCCAGCCAAGAACCTTCTATAAAACAGTAATGCTAACCGCGTTGTCCTATACTATATTATATTAATAATTATCTAAATATTCATATGGGCGTGCACACACACACACCCTACATCCAAATATTAAAATTAGATTCTGGCATTTGTCACAAATTTTATAATATTTGTCCATATGTCATAAAGAAAAGCTTCTTACAATGTACCTCTCTCACAACTTTCTGCTAGGTCAGGTCTCTGACTGGTGCACTATAAAAAAAAAAAAAAAAAAACACACTTTTAAATAATTCTTACTCCTTAAAAGAACCATCTTTAATGTAATGTATTGTAGCTCAATCCCAGCCCTTCAAATTGTCCACTCTATGTTTCAGCCCTGTGACATTACTGATCTGCAAGCACCATCTTGGTAGATGGGATCATTCAGGTCCGTAGTTTTTAGTTCTTTAATTGTTCTTAATAATAAGTAAAGGTACGCCAAATGTTCCCCAAATTACCTCATGTATCAGATTATCTTCACTGTTAGAAACAACCCAATTATTATCCCATAGCTGTCATTTATTACCTGATAACAAATAATTTCCAAGCCATAGGCAAAAAGAATGAAAGGAATTTATTTTGTATTACTGCACTCCAAATGGCACTACCAAAAATGCAGTTATTACTTTTTTTTTTTATTAACTTTACTTTTACTAGCAAATTTTATGTGTAAAATTTCTGACAGAATGCCCATTTTTTCATCCTTGCAACAGTCATTGCTAAACTATTTCATGATATACTAATGTGTTGTCGTGCTAACTGCAGTTGGAAAGTTTTGGCAAAATCTGTTAGTGGGGCAACAATACCATGTCACAACCATACTGAGATATTTAAACTCAGTCAGCAAGAAGATTTCTATCAAAGTGTTCAATCATGTGCATTACCCAAATTAACATCAGAACATAATTACCCAAATTAACGTCAGCACATAAAAAATATTTAAATTCCAGTATGTCGGGGACAACTCTGGTCTTGTACCACAAAGCAGCGCCAGAAGTGTCCACAGAACAGGGCAGTACAGTGGCAGAGTAGTAGTATATCTCAGTTACTAGGTCTGGGGCTCAGTTCTGTCTTCAAATTATCATCTCTGTGAACCCTTTTTGCCTGCATGGATTTTTCAGATATTCTGGTTTCTTCACACCTTACAAAAAAAAAAAAAAAAATATGCTGGCTGACTGGCTACACTAAACGACGTATATGCATTTACCTCTTGTCCTTGGGGTACAGGTTGGGGCTTAAATGGATATGTGACCACCCCACTTAGTTGACCGATTTAATATTTTGTTAATCAATTAGACTACAAACCTAAACAACTACTGTGTGGTTAGAAATGGACAATGTTCTCATTGTTCAGCAAAGAAACAAGAGAACTTAAAATTGAACACTAGCATAAACTGTGCTGTTCTTGCTGCTTTCATTCTGTTAATGCCATTTCAAGCACAAGGGTAACTAGTCCTATTTACTAACTTATTTTACTTGTATTTCTTAAGTGTGGTGGTGGGCTGGTACAAGACCTTTTTTGCACTGGTCAACATAATACATACGTAAATTTTCAAATAAATAAAAATTTAGCTAATTCTCTTGCAGTCTGCAAGAACTGTGAAAGAGGTTCACGTCTGTTTTGTAGAAGTCTACTATAAATATAAAGACATTGCATATACTTATGATACATTGATAAAATTTTAAATGAAGATCATAAGATCATAACACTACATACGTATCATATACAAACACAAGATGGTCAGAATAGCTTCACAAGCACTACACTGAACATTCAGGAAAAAGACACCAATCATATACAGACCAACAACTTGAAATAAAAGACACTTCTAAATAATGAGAACATGGATTTAAAATTGATAAAATTACATGACCGATATAAACATGCATTTTTGCAAACCTATAATACAACTATGACATCCAGCATAATTTATTAGGGTTGCCATCTTTTCAAATGCCCAAAGTGGGACATTTTTTGTAGAAACGTGAGATTTTGCAAGACAAAACATACCCACAACCAGTGCAGAAGACAAAACTTATTTTTTTATCAAAATAGAAGCTTATTCTTGTAGCATTTGAGTTGCGTATTCTATTTCTTATAGCATTTAGGTGTTTCAGACAAAGAACACCTGTTTTGGACAAATATTTAAAAAACTTAGAAAATATTTTTATCCTAAAATATAAGGACATTTGCCATTTTGTTTTACTTTTTTTTTCTTCCCCACATGACACATTTGCCCAAAGAAGGACAGGTAATAATCCCGTTTATTATTAACTGCAATACGTTTTGTCACACGTAGGAAATCTGTAAAAGGACTGAACAAAACCTTATGGTAAAACAGTTGAGTGTTGTATGCAAGGCAACATATGAACGCAGAATGCAAAATCTGCAGACCATAACTTCGTGGGCACCTTTAAAATCATCACAATCAGTTCTGTACTATCCATTACTCTCCTTACAAAATAATCCCAAATTTACTTTCAATGAATGGGAAATAAAGACCCGCCCAATCAAATAAATACCGCCTGCACCACGTGTAAAAGAAACAACCACCAAACAGTGCAAAAAAACTACACACAGAAAAAACGAGGAGGTTATACGCTGAAGCTTCTCTAACAACTCTGGTTTCTTTAATACCTTTAACCTTCACATTAACCTTATAAAAGAATTATTCTTTCTAAAAAAAGAAATGCTATGCGAGAACTGCCCGTTTCCTCCTTCCACCACAACCATATTCGTCTACCTGTAGAACTATTCCCACCCTCGTATTCAAATGATTGCCGCAAACTCATGTTCCATGGCAACATAGGTTCTGCGAAACACGTAGCTAGGTGTAGGAAGGTGATGTCGTAAAACAGTGTCGCAAACCAGGTGCGGGGAAGGGAGGGGAGGAGGAGGTGACTCCAGCATTTAGACACAAGCAAAAGGATCATGGCGGATGTCCCCAGGTGTAAGCGTAGAAAGCAGGCAAACCCGAGACGGAATAATGGTATGTAAAACTTGCTGGAAGAAGAAAAGAGTGGCTTTAACTGGCCTTCAAGCTATGAGATTGTAATCTCAGGCAGTTCTGTATCAGTTGGAGTTGATATTTTGTCATCAGACTATCTTGAAGTGAGGAAAGTAAAAGTAATTGATCCCTATAGTGTGTGCTGTACCGTTATATACCTGGCTTCTCTCCGCCTAGCGGTTCACTTCTCTCTGGACCGTTATACGCACCTAACTGAATCCGAGCGTATTTTCTCTATATAAATGATATAGTTTTTTCTTGCCGACTTTTTTTTGGTACTTTCAT
>NC_056732.1:168203421-168210921 GCF_019279795.1 Protopterus annectens
TATCACAGCATTTATACATTGCTGATCTGACCTGAAATTCCTAAAATCCTAGAGATTCAACCAAATGTGCTTTCAATTTAATGTTTTCATTGGCTTTATATATTTTTTCTAGATTTGAATTATCAGTTTTTTAAAAGCCGTTCTAGTAGTGGTGCCACATTGTTTAACATTGACGTTGGCAAGAAATTCGATGTGTGCCTGGAATCCTAGTACTGTTGCAGTGTTTGTTGTTTCAGGTAGCTTACAATGAGCATAATGTTCAGGGCAGTGGTATATTTTAATTTATGCCATATTTGTTGACTTGTGAATGCATTTACAACTGAACTTGAGACTGTCAAGAGTGACAGCTGTTATCTGAAAGCATTGCTGGAGTCATTGTTTTCTAAACTTGTGATTCTTTTTATGCATATTTGTAAAAATATGTAGTCATGCATGTAAGTTAGTAGCAGTATATGCTAAGGGTCTCTGATACCGTGTACAATTTAGTTTCACTTTTTTTTGTAACACTCGTGTTAGGTGGGTTGGTGAACCAGGTCACTGAAGAATCTTTGCAGTTAGAACACTTATTTCTGAGGTTTGGTCTTGGAATTGGTTGTGTACACTGGTCACATTGTTGTAGTTTGCTTTTTAGGTGTACTGATTCAGCAGCTGTGTTTTTCAGAGATGAGTTTGCCAAAAGACCCCCCCCCCCTGCAGGGATAGAAGTGGAACATGAAAATCCCACACAGTGAGTATGAGGTCAGAGTTGTATATTGGACCTTGGAGCTGGATTGTACACCCTTAACTAGTGAGGCACTGTACTGCTGTCTTGTTGTTTTCTCCCTTCTTGCCAAACTCCCTTTGTTTTCTGAGAATTCTGTATTACAATCCTGCCTACTTTTTTCTAGTACATGCGGAACTTTTTTTATGTATGCGTTTATCGTACCTCTTGTTTGGCCGTGTCTCTTGACACACTTTTTCAATCAGTTCTTTTGAACTATTTAAAACGTTTTTATTATGGCTTTCCTGTTTTGTGTTTGAGATTGTACTTAGAAAAATTCTCGTCTGTTTTTGGATGCATTGTACTATTTTTGCTGATATCTCAACCTGAGTTTGTCCTTCCCATGTCTTTGCATACACTCAGCTAGGCAGTAGTAACTGTGCAGAGCTGTCTGACAGCGCTCTCTATTTCTTTGAGAATTGCTATTTTCTATACATTTAGTGCCCTGCTGGCCCCTATGGACGCTCTCTCACATTGCCTGACAGTTACTCCTTTTCTTTGTTGGCATAAATTTATAAACTTAATGTTTTCTAGATGCATTGCTTTGTATTAAATTACTTCCATTAACCATTACTACCTATTTTGTCTGTCTTTAGTAGTATGTCTTCATTCTGAATCCTTTAATTTGTGGAAAGACCAAGATTATTTTCGGGAAAGTTATTTGTACTGTTCTTGATTCAAGGCAACAGGTGGTCTTCACATTTTTGAATTTATGAAAACTATCTTCTCGAAGTTTAAAAATGGCAGGTCATGAGACTGAGTATTTTTCTTATTTTATCACTTGTCTGTTTCTATTTTACTACACTTATTTTGGTAACTCTTAAAGTATCCAATGTATTTTTTTTTTCAGAATTCTCAAATGGACACTGCATGTTTTCTGTCTGCTTAGCTGGGTGTTCTTCATGTAGTTAGGCAAGACTACCCTCCAGTGCTGATGTCGAGTGGCAGAGTATGACTGATTTGCTTGTTAATACGTGATGCACATCAACTTTTTGTGTGAATTTTTCTTTCGGCAGCCTGTCTTGTTTTTTCCCATTCTTTGATCTTTCTTTGCCATCTCACTCTCTGTACCCACTCTGCGTTTGGCCCCATTTGAGGACCCTTTAGTCATTGTTGAATGGAAGCTTTATCCTTCTCATCAATGCCTTTTTCATGCATTTTTACATGTTTGCTAGAAGTATTACCAGTGTGATACAAGATACAGTGCTGAAGGGCTGTAACCTGAATGCGGTGGAGAGGAAGAGCATCTAGTAGCAGTGATTGGGGAAAGGAGCGAGTGGTTGTTCTAAGTATTTGTTAAATGGCAAGCCTTTGTGAGACTGCAGTGTGTAATGGAAATTGTGAGTAGTAGGAAGTGGGAGGGTGTGTTACTCTTGGATTGAGTTTGTTTCACGACCCTCAGCTTGAACAAGATCGAGAGTAAGAAAATATTTAAAAATGCAGTTCTTGGGAAGTACAGTATAAATGCTATGATCTTTAGGGATTTAAACCTCTTCTGCTAAGTCAACAGAAGGATTTGGAGGGACAAGTGTTATCTTGCAGAGGATACCATTGCTCTGGAACATACTCCCCATCCATTTAAAGCAAGTTTCATCCCTGTTCATATTTAAGTGCAGCTTGGATCTATGGAAGAGTAGTTTATATAAAAAGTTTACTCCGGGAATACCCCTGTTCTACTAATGGGCAAAGGCAACCCCTAAATGCTTTATCCCATGCAGGGGGACCACCCCTCAGATTATCTCTGGTATAGTTCCAGTTATTCTCACGAGATATAATATGCAATTATTGACCATAGGCTTGGTAAGACTGAACAGGTTAGTTCAAGCACCAAATGGGGAATTTGGTTAGGCTTAAAATGGCCCACAAGAGTAGTTAGTCTAATACTTGGGCTATGAACTCTAAACTTATTTTATTTGGTAGAAGATTGGTACATGAGGAATATGGTAGGAATTTCTGGGAAGTTAAATGAGCATGTTACTGAAAAGCAGAGATTTTTGGGGAGTAATTTGAATAAAAACTGGTGCTTGTGTGCACAAAATATTTTTAAAACAGAATGACTGTACAGTAGATTTGCTTGGGTTACAGAAAATATGCACCCTCCACCCCCGTTCTAAAAAGGTAAAAGTTAGTTGGTTCCATTAGTTATCTTTGAAGAGAGTGCAATTAAAAAAAAAAACTTTTTTTTTTTTTTTTTTTTGAAAAGGTGATTTTCAGTACTTTCACCCAATAGAAAAAGCAGAGGGACACCAATTAGCCTCATTGAGACTCTCCTTTTTCTTAAGAGTTTTTTTTTTTTTTTGGTTGCTCACCGGGCTTCCTCGGTTGTCTGCTTTGTACAGAGGTAGGGGGCATTTGGGAAAGTCAGGGGGGGGGGGGCTCTGCTGCATCATGTGATCACTTGCTAAGAATAGGAAGGCTACAGAGCAGTTGTGCATAAAGCCTGTTATGTGGCTTTGGCACAGAGTGGGTACAGTGACATGCTGCAACTTCACACTTTGTGTATCAAGGAGACTATAGTAATAAACTTGGTTTATGTTCTCCTTCAGAGAAACACAGTAAAGAAAGTTAAGATAGGTGGCTGAGGGTAGGGTAAGAGTAGTCTGTACATTTTACATTTGACTGTTTTGGCTTTTGGGGTAGGGGAATCCTCCATAACTGAACTTTATTTGGAAGGGGGGGGGGAGGGTGCTGTCATGTTCCTCCACCGTTGCTGTGGAAGTTTGGAGGTGAAAAGATTGGCATCTTGTAGTATTGCATTGCTTGCAGAGATATGAAAAGTTGTTTGGAAAAAGTCAGACTTTGGGAGACCGCAATCTTGAGATTCATTCCTGTGGGCATCTTCTACCTGTATCCTGACTATTGTAGCTTGTGGTTGGGGGACTATCGGTAATGCAATTATTTAGGGCTCCCACCTATCCATTACGTGAAATGGTCCCTTTCTGGGCAGGTGCATCCTTTTGAAAATTCTTCGTGTCCTGGGAGTTTAAGGCAAAACAAACTCTCCTAATTTCAGTTAGTAGTTGCATAAAGCAATTATTTTGTAACAAAAAAAAATAGTATTGTATGAAATGGTTCAAATTCTGAGTTAGCTTTTATTTTTTCAGATATTAATTGGGTTGGGGGGGGGGGACCAGTGGAAGACATCCTGAATTTAATCTATTAAATGTCAGGGATAACATTGATCAGCCACATCTTGAAGTTATGGATAGAGTAGTGGAAGCTAGGTTAAGAAGGGGGGTGATTAGTGAATAGCAGTAATGTTTCATGCCAGGCAAGAGCACTAAAGATGCGATGTTTGTTCTGAGGATGTTGGAGAAGTGTATAGAGAAGGTCAGAAGGAGTTGCATTGTCTTTATGGACTTGGAGAAATCCATATGACAGGGTGCTTAGAGAGGAGTTGTGGTATTGTACAAGGAAGTTAGGAGTGGCAGTGAAGTATGCAAGAGTGGTACAGGATATGTACGAGAGTAGTGAGGTCTGTGGTAAGCGTGACAGATGTGTTTAAGGCGGAGGTGGGATTACATCAAGGATTAGCTCTGAGCCCTTTCTTATTTGTAGTGGTGATGGACAGGTTGACAGACAAGAGTCCCAAGGGACTATGATGTTTGCGGATGGCATTGTGATTTGTAGTGAGAGTAGGGAACAGGTGTGTCCAAGTGATTGTGACAGACTGGTACCAGTAAGAGCGAAAGAGAAGGCGTACATGAGGGTAGTGAGACCAGCTATGTTGTATGGGTTGGAGATGATGGCACTGCCGAAAACACAGGAGTCAGAGCTGGAGGAGGCAATGTTAAAGATGTTAAGAATTGCATTGGGTGTGACTAGGATGGACAGGATTAGAAATAAGTATATGAGAGGGTCAGCTCTGGTTGGAAGGTTTGGAAACAAAGCCAGAGAGGCGAGATTGCATTGGTTTGGACATGTGCTGGGGAGGGACACTGTATATATTGGGAGAAGTATGCAAAGGATGGAGTTGCCAGGTAAGAGGAAACGAAGGCCTAAGATAAAGTTTGTGGATGTGGTGAAAGAGGACCTGCAGGTGGTTGGTGTGGCAGAGCAAGATGTAGAGGGGCAGGAAGAAATGGATGATCGGCTGTGGCGACTCCTAATGGGAGCAGCCGAAAGAAAGCGAAACAAAATGTGTCCATGCATTCAGCTTTGAGGTGGACCAGATGTTAAAAAAAATGAGCTTTAGAAGTTAGCAGACTTGAGCTGAAAAGGCCTGGTGAAGGAGTGTGTGTACTGTTAACTTGAGAGAGTTGTTGAATGAGAACATCATGATCCAGCAATTGAACACCTTTTTGAGCTAAAAAAAAATGTAATAGTGCTAGTTGCAAGAAAGAGGTGACTCGCGTTCAAAATGTACTTTTACATCTTTGTAAACTACTACAGTCAGCCTGCCTTGACTTAATTAATTTTTGAGGTTTCCCAGTGCATCATGAAAAGTTCTTGGGCTTCTCTGTGTAAGAATCCTTGCGCAGCTGTCCACAGACCATCACCAGCACAGAACACTTGGGATAACAGATTCATTTTGTTATAGTCATCTAATACTATTAATTTGCAGTCAAAATGAGCATTCCTATTACAGGGAAGTTGATGGATGCCAGCATGGTGTTTTTTTAATAGTTTAAAAATAGTAAAAGAAAACCCAAAACTAGTAAGGCCAAAGGATTAAAAGCAAAGTACATTTTGAAACATTCTTACTACATATTTACAGTCGCTGGTCTCTCTGCTGACCAAATGATAAAGGTGAGGGCTCTGATGAAAATTGTGATTAGGTTCCTAATTTCTGTGGTTTCTTAACAAGTGGGGTTACATGCCATACAGGTTGTGGGTTTTTCAGTAGCTTACATTGTACACACCTGTTGGGTCATGCTGAAAAGCCTTGTTACCTGCCAAGTGAACTCTTAGTCATGTTCTACTGTCTTAAGTAATGGCATATAAAATCTCCAGTTGCTTATTTTCTTTATAATCGCCAGCAGTGTCAGTCTTCTGTGTTTTAATTCTGACTTTCTATCGAAGACAGTGTTTTAATTTTGATTTGATAAACTGTTTATCATTGTCACCCTATAAGAAGTTTATGGTAATTTCCCTAATCTGTTTATTCCTTTAATTTGTGCTCATTTTAAACCTGAAAAGCAAGATACAAGTTTAATGGTGGTGGCAGCATGCTTGTTTGTCCTTTGGCACTGTCTTTGCTATGACTACTTGATAAATTTTGTTTTTTTAAGCTAGTTTTATTCTTTGCTGGGTTACAGTCAGATATTGGGGTTTGTTTGTCTAAATTGTATCCCTTCTGTCTGTTCTTTTTTATACACACATGCTTATTGTTGTGGGCTGTGATCAGTTAACTGTAGGTGGGAGCATTCTGTATTCAACAGTAAACTTTGTTTTTATAAGGTATAAGTAACCTTCAGCCATTTTCAGAACTGCTTGATTTGCAAGCCTAATTTTAAATTTTCTCATTGCTTTGATATTATTCATGATAATCCTGAAAGATCTTCATTTTTCCCCCTGATTTTGAGTCTGTGCATCCTAGTAATAATAGGGTAGAACTGACAGTCTACAATAAAATGGCCATCATATCTTCAACAGTGTCATTTAGTCTTCATGTGAACACCGTTGAAGTTAGTGTCGGAACCCTGCTTCTCCCACCAGCACAGCCCTGTTTTGTATTTTGAAGAGTCTCTTCCACCCTGCAGTGTAAGAAGTATAATTTATCCAGAAAGCTTGCCTCCCTGACAGCTGCCAGATATCGGCCGTGCACTTTTTTTGAACCCTGTTCAACTTGCCTTTGACAGCTTCCTGTTCATTCCCCTCTCCAAATCCTGCTGCATCCCAGAAGACAGACCCACACTCCTTCAGGGAGAGAATGACCATTTGGTTTACTTTCTCTAAGACTACCTTCTGTTGCATTGTCTGCGTGGGGGTTAGCTGAAACCTGTTTATAACCCTGCAGGTGGCCCCTCCTTCTCCAGAGTAGGAATAACGTCTTTGTCTGTGCCTCTTACAACTACTAGTGTAGAGAAGTGAGAGGCAATGGAGTAGGTATCAAATGCACAACTGTCAAGGAAAGGATTTTGTTTTTTGAGATATCAGAGTGGGGGGGTTGGGAGTAGTCCATAGCTGGGAAGAGTGAGCAAGGCTTCATAGTTATAGCCTATGACCCATAAAACTAGCTCACTGAGGCTCACCTAGCCACCATTTGAGTAGTAGCCTTCCAGCAACTAGAGAGATGCACCTGTCTTCACTAAGGCATTCCCCAGCTGTCTGCAGAAATCTCTTTCCTCGCACAGCAGACAAGCTGACACAAGCTTCACACGTCCCATCTCCTCTGGAACTCAAACCACAAATGGAATTTAGTTTGCTGGGTGATTTTGTCAGGGCTTCATCCCTGTATGCTGAGTTGCCATTTTGAATGGCATAAAAGTGTAAGCCAATTATACTTTAAGTACTGTGTATGACAATGGTCCTTGCAGAAATACCAGCCACTAGCCTGCTCTTCTTTCCTTTGCAGCCAATTTGCCTTTTCATCTGTGATGGGGGGTTGTGGAACTGTGCTCATGAGTTATTGTGTTTGATTGTTGCCATTTCACGTCAATGAAGTTTTAACAGCTGGACATCTGTGTCTCAGGCTTTGAAGGGTTCATTGGGGATAAATGCAGCACTTCACTACTAATGTGGAGTGGTGGTCATTCTGCAGACTGTTTTACATTTGCTGATTGTTGGGTCACTTCCTC
>NC_056732.1:168218421-168295921 GCF_019279795.1 Protopterus annectens
TAATTGGGAATGGAGTTTTCTTTGAATATCCCTGGTACAAATATGTTAAATTTTTATAAACACTTTATAGATTATGGGGTCAGTGATGATGATTTCAGGTCAGAATAATACCGCATTCTGCACTTTAATAAAAATGACTGGCAATTAACTATTTGGTTACTTGATGACCTTCCCTGGTATTTCCTTTAGCTGCCTCCTCAAAGCTGATAATCTTCTTGAAGGTCGTAAGACACTCTTTGGCTAAAAAACTATATATCCAACAGGTTCCCACTACCTTTTATTCACTGAATGAAGAGTTTTAGGCCTCATGTTTAACTAGTTTCTCTTTTTAATCCTGTTTTAACCCAAATTCTCAGTTTAGCTCAACTAAGGCCATTCTACAGAATCTGTCCTCTTACTGTAGCTGCTCATTGATCTTTTACCTAGGCTTGAGTATGGTTTGCCTATCATCCCCCTGAGATCTTCACAAAATCGTCTGCTTCCAAAGGCTGAAAATCATCTCTCCTATAAAACTGAACGCCATTGCCATACACTTGCTAAAGGAAACATGGCTTCCAGTTACTGATATGGCCTCACTTCTCTCAAAATACTGTCGCCTACAAACTTAAATTCTAGCAGCAAAAACAGCAGCCATTCTTCAGTAGGAATTTGTCACCACTTTGAACATATGTACGATGAACCCAGGGTGATGGTGTTCCCTGTGAACTTCTTAATAAAGTACACCATCCTGCCCTGCTTAATTACACACCAAAAACTCCAGCTGTTCCCCCTCAGAATGTTAACTCACTCCTTTCTAGACCATATTTTACCCAGTATAAGGTCCTTCTCTAAACTTGCTTCTGCTTGTTTGAACTCTCTACCAGAACCTATCCAACAAGCTGAAAATATTTCTTTCAAGAGCTTTCCACCTTGTTACTTAAGGAAAATATAAATACTTCAGAAATACTTGGCGAAAGGTGTCCGGGTAATGCCTTATTCTGCTAACACATTTTTTGTTCTTTGTGTACTTTCTTCACTGTACGGTGACATTATAATCCTTTTCAAAACAGCCTATTTCATTGCAGTTACTATGTGATACTCTGCTCCTACACATTTTTATTGCGATTTCCTACATTAGATTGCATACAAAGGAGTCTTATCTTGTAGGGTAGAACTGTTTGAATACTTAAAAGGATAAGTGGGTACTTTTTCTGCATTTTAGTATTTATCTTAATCCTTCAAATCTACTCATAGGTTAATGTATATTTGCTTAACGTAATATTCATACTTTGTATACAAATTTATAATCTGTTTTTTAACTCTAATTCCATTTTTGTGACATGTCAGTATCTTATTGTAAATTGCATTTTGTGTATAGTTTGCCTTCTTGTTCTGGGTTATGGCTGAAAAGGGTCTTTGGACCAATTAACAAACCTCTAAAATGTGCTTTTAACATTGCATACTGTATTGATTTGGCTAAGTATGTATTGTTGGTTGTAAACTGAGTTCATTTCTGCTTGTGCATTTCTTAGTCTCACGCCCGTGGTGGCTACTTTAGTTTTCTTTAAATTCCAGATGTTTCATGCAGCCTTTCCATAGTGTTGCTGAGGTTGTCTCACTAAGCACTCTTCTATAATGTACTTTATTTATTGTCTTTCCTTTAAGAAGATATGTTGCCTTGATTTACTTTTCATTTAAAATATTAGACAGTCATTGCTTGGACCTTGTGTTGGCTAGAATTTCATAACTGACAGTCATTTGCCTAGGTCTCTGAAGAAACTCACCCAGTTACCAGTGTACAAGATCACTGCAAAGTGAACTGTTACCTTTTTTTGTTTCTTAAATGCATGCTATTTGTTATGTCATGTTAAAGCACTAAAGGCAAAAATCTGCTGTGGAGATGCAGTGTTCACATGTTTCCTACTAGAGTTTTGGAACACTTTCCCCAGTTATTCCTGGTTGCTAGACTAGTTTCAGTCCCATACTTCAGACTTAAGAATTTACCGTACTGGTTGGGAGAGATCTGTCATGTAGGTTTTTTTTTTTTTTTTTTTTTTAAGCAAAAAAAAAGGACAAATCTAATGGATGTCGTACAGTCCAGTAACGGTGCAAAGTCAGAATTTACCTATGTGAATAGTACACTCCTTAACTTCTGATGCCGATTTTTCATGTCTTTGAAGTTGGATTAGTTCTGCTTCTACTCTCTGACTGAGCAGCCAGACTTTGGAGGATTTAAAAAAAAATGTATTTGTCCATCTTACCGTTGATCACACCACTGGTGAGCCACAATCCGTATTAGTTTAATTTTTCATTTTATTTTTACAGATGCTAGATTATTGAAACATTGTTGCAGAATCATCATTTTGTGTTCTTAAGGTCTGTGCTGTCTCTGCTCAAGGTTTTCTCTATGCAGGTTTTGCCCAGGTTGACCTTTAGTTATGAAAGTGAAAAAAGTAAATCTGACTGTCCATGTAGGTTGTAGGAAATTCCTCTAACACCTTTTTTGTTTTAACTCTTCAGGTAATTTTGCTATTCCTTCTTCTTTCTTTTTTTTCTTTTTTTAAAGCTACCTTTGAGTCTGAAAGTTCTTTTTCTTGTCCCTATTCTACCACTTCAGTTTTGACGTAAGGAGAGGACTCTTCCAGGAGAGTCTACCTCTTTCCTAAGAATATTTAATGCAATGTGTTGCACCCCCCACACAAAGGTAAGGTAGGTATTCTGTGTTATACCATGACCCCCCATTAATATTCCAAAACGTGCATGCTGATTGGCCAGCGTGCACGTTGTAAATCGACTTATACTAATGGAAAAAGGTCCGGTCGCCCGGACTTTTTCCATTAGTATAAGTCTCTTTTAAAACACTGTCTCGCTATGTTAAGAGTTTAACATAGCGACACAGTGTGTAAAAAGCAACGGAGATCATGCTTTCTCCGTTGCTTTTTTTTTAAACCTGTCTCGCTATGTTAAACCCATTTAACATAGCGAGATTAAAAAAAATAAGCAACGGAGATCTCCGTTGCTTATTTTAAAGCTGTCTAGCTATGTTAAACCCATTTAACATAGCGAAACAGTAAAAAGCAACGGAGATCTTGCTTTCTCCGTTGCTTTTGGCCACAGCTCTGATGTACTGCGTAGGCATGTGCAGTACATCAGAACTGCCGCAGATACCAGACAGCTGCGGAAGGGCAGCAGAGAGGCATTATACAATGCCATTATTTAAGAAAAATAATTATTTCTTTTCTTAATTAATGTCATAGTATAATAGCAATAACCCACGCCTGGGTGTGGGTAATGCGGGATTTACCAACGGTTGTCTTTGTTTGGTCCCTCTGGCTTCGCCCTCAGGACCAAACCACGCCAACCATGGGTAAATCCCGCATTACCCACACCCAGGCGTGGGTTATTGCTATAGTATCAGTTTGGAAATGACCAGTGGTTTGGCTAGTTGGCTGAGGTTAAAAGCAAAGTAGTTTTTTTTTTTTTGCATGAGATGGCATTTGTAAGGCTCCAGCTTGTAGTTTTTAACTATTTGCTTTGACCTTTTATCCCAGTAGTAGCTACAAATTCTTGGGCCAGTCAGTCAAAATACAGTTGTACAGGTTTGGCTACTCATTGAGTTTTTTCTTTTGCTTTTCACTCTGTACTTTGCAAGTAGTAAGTACTAAAACCAAAGCCATGCTTATTTATGCATTCTGAGTTGCATTAAATGTTTGAGATTTCTTTTAATTCTCTCTACTTTTCATTGCATTCATTATAGTAAATATGCTTTTGTAGTACTATGTTATTCCATGTCCTGTCTGGTTTATAGTTGTGTTTAAGGAGTCTGAAAACACTGAATGGTGGGGGTACTTTTAAAATGGCATCTGACAAATGAATGTGTAATTTTTCCCAAGTCTTTTGGGTTTCTAATATTCTAATGGGGAATAGACCACAATCCTAAGTCAGGGTGTGATTTGAAATGGTAGTAATTTCATGAGCTTTTTAGCCAATGGTGCTCTTTCAGCAGCCGCAATGTGCCCAGAATTGACTCCTGTAATTGCAATTCCATGTGAATCAGTAGCTTATCTAAATAAGACTACAGAGTCCTTTATTAGACCTGTTGCCCAGACAGTTCCATTAGTAGTAGGAGTATCTTTGTTTCACAGTGCTCATTCCTGGTATTTTATAACTGTGTCTCTGTACATAAGAGACTAAATCGCCGAGTGTAACAATTTCACTGATGCTACTTGTGTATTAAGTGCACACCCGGTTTTAGGCATAATTTTGTGCTGTTTTTGCTCCTTGATGAGCTGGTTCATATGACTTGTTCTAAAAGTTTAAGAAGTTGAGTTTTGTCATTTTTAAGTGGCATGTTTGAACTGTATGCTTCCATAGCACTGCAGTGATTTTTAAGCTATACCATTGCAAGTTTTGGATTTTTTTTCCTTCTATCCTAAAGGAGCACATTTAGAGTTTTGCACTAATAATTGTCTGGTCTGCTTTTGATATTTGATTCAATTCTTTCCACATATTGGCTGTTATACCAAAGTCCGCATAGTTTCCAGTTGTACCTTTGACTGTCTTGTTTCAATATTTGTGGTATTTTTAAACAAAAGTGCTTCTACTAAAATACTAATACTCTCGTGACCAAAGTTAGAAAAGTTTTACATTGTTGGCATTTCATCTTTTTAACTTGCTTTGTGCATGTAAGATACTTTATTGATGACATATACACAGTATATCTGCTGCTCCTGTTTATCTTGTCCCTTGAAAAAGCTCCACTTGCCTGGCATGTTTTTGTTGCTGAGTTTATAAGCCATAATCTTTGATGAGGGATTGGAGAATAACTACCTAAAGTGTGTGTGTGGCAAGTTTTGCTGCATCACCATGCAGCTGACAGGGGTGGCCATTTTTCCTTGTAAATGCCTGTCAGTGTAGTTAAGTGGTCCTGTGGTCATCTAAATTTGTCTACACCATACCCACTACAGGACATTAGGATTTAATGGACAGCTTTACATTTTTCTCTGTTTTAAACACTTTCATGTTGCTTTGATGTTTAGTGTTCAGTCAGAACAAATGAGCCTGAAACGTGTCAGTCTAAACTAAACTAATCGCACATAAAGTAGTGTTTTAGACTGCCAAGATGAAACCTTTTTTATAAATATTGCCTATTTTTTGGTTTTGTTTTCTGTTCCATTAAATATGCCCCCCCCCCCCCAAAAAAAAAAAAAAAACCCTTGCTGCCTCAGGTGTCTCTCCTCCAGGTTTGATTGTTCATCCCTGGTTTCTTTTTCACTATCTGCTGCTTACCAGCTACCCCAAACATAACCTTTCAGCCTGTGGGCCCTACTTGTAGAGTGAGATCTCATGGGGAGAAGCAAGCATGGAACCTGTGGCCATTAGTTATACAGCTGATGGTCATACTTTGGCTGTGGGGAACAGCTAGTGTGTTGATTTCAGGATGACCTCGCTACCATGGATTGCTGTGACGTGACCTGTGAGGCTCCTTGCCTCTACTAGAAGATCAAATAGACAATAGGGTTCCCTAAACCTGGTCGTCCTGGGTGGGAAAGCCGGCCATTTACTGTTTCATGCTATCATCCACTGCCAGCAGCCCTCATCTCTTCTTAAACTCTGGTTGCCAGCAGTGCAGATGCCAAAGAATATTTCCATTTTTTGGCAATATGAGGTAACTGTGCAAGTTATATAATACACTCCTATACACACATGCATGTATGTTTGTATTTAAATCTGTTCCAATTTTGTGTGGGTTTTGCATCCAGTTTTCCTACTTGGCAGTACAGTTCAGAAAGCCATGTCTGAGGTTGTGACAGGCTTTATTTTGTGGCTCTGCATTTGTCTTCATTTGTATAGAGATTCTCAAGTTATTAAATGAGACCAGTGCTCCTGGGTCAGCCTAAAGAAAGATACTTATTGATAGTATGTTTATTTGGTTAATGTAGTAGTGGAAAATGTGCATACTTAAGTTAAATTACAGAGCTGATGATGTCTGTGGTCATGTCCCTAAATGCCTTATTGATTTTATTTATTTATTTTTTTATTGCTTTGGGATGAAGCCTGTATTTGTAGCCATATGAAGGCAGGCCTCTGCTCTTCTTACATTACTCCAGTGTTGGAACGGCTGGTTGGTATTCCCAAGTGTTTGCAGATATGCAGTGCAAATGACAGAGCTTGGATAAAGTAGTGGTTCCAGAAGTCTACTTTCACTGCAGTAGAGCATTGCATGTTGTACATTTACTACTGTCTGTGCTTTATTTAGAGTACATTTGGTAGGGTAGGGAGAATGCAGTCAATGATTATAAATAGCAACTCAGTACACACACTAGAGCACTTCAGAATGGCTATTTAATGCTTCCCAACCTGGAAGAGAATTCCATTATTTAAGTACATGTGGCATTCATTTAAGTACATGTGGCATTCCTATAAACCTGTAGCTTGGGGTTCATTGTTGCACATTTGTCAAAGTAGGTTTGCTATCCAGAAGTATAGCTGGAGAGTCAGTTATCATAGACTGTAGGACTTCCTCAGGGCTTGGTAAGTGCGCTGATCCAGTCTGGAACCTTTCATGGATAGCTGTGGCATAGAGGCCATGCATAAAGTTGCATTCTTTAATGATAGTTTGTTTTTAAAAATGTCACCGTTTATTCCCTTCATGGAAAAGTCAGTACAGAAAAAGATATGCGGATCATGTGCAAGGCACGAGATGCTTAGGACATTCTGCTTTTACTAATTGCAGATTTATCTACAAACCAATTGGCAAGTGAAATGGTGAAGCATAGCTGCAGGTGTAGATTATGCTGGGATTGCTGCTCCTCTGTATCCATTTGCATATGTGTCCTGTGGTGGGTTTCTGTCCTCCCATTTCTTTTTCCCCAGAAACTCCTTTATGCTCTGGATTATGCTGTCTGTGCCTTTCAAAAGTTGTACCTTGATAGGCTGTTCGGTTTGATGGTTATCAGATAAGTAAACATCTCTGTAAGAGAGAGAGATGTCATTTCTCAGCAGTTCAGATAAACTGACCAAACAGAGCAAGAACCACAAGTACCATGCTCAGTAACTTGGGTAGATTTTCAGTTATATTCATCCTCTTAATGAAACACTTTTGCGGGTGCCACATGAAAGTTTTAGTCTTGCTGCTGTTGGTCAGGAAGTGTACGTTCTGGCAGGAGTACATGGTTAAGACAAGTGTTGAAAACCCATAAGTAGAGTTTGGCAAGAGCAAATCTTGACCTTTTTGAGACTGTGCGCTTAATGTAGTTGCAGCCAGAAGTAGACTGTCCCTTTTTCTTTTAGTACTTCTGGAGAAGACCTGTCTAGCAGCATTGAATGTGCTGGGAACTTTTACTTGTTGACCAGAGTAGAAGATTGATCCAGTCGGACAATGTTCAGGTTCACTTTGTGGAATGGAATCAACCCTTGGAGTTCAGTATGGTTTACTAATGGTTTGGATAATGTCCTGGTCAGCCAGTGAAAATGATGATCTTGATGGCATATAATGTCTTGTGTAGTGATCCTTCTTGGGATATCAAAACTTCATAAATGGTTGTAAGTTGTATTTGGGCTGTGGTGCACAGAAACAAGCTTTTCCAGGATAGTGCCAATGTTGAGCAGACCATCTTTGGGCATATGCACTGGATTCTTTGCAGCTGTTCATGTGAAATATGCCTTGAAGTGGCAGTGATTGTTTTAACCACTGTACTTGTATAGTTCTTGTATAGTTCACCCTTGAAAAATGTTCCTGTTTCATAGCCCCATTTTACAATATTCTAGGTATTTTATTTTATTTATTTATTTATTTTTTTTGTATTTCTTTATTTTGAGTTTTATAAAGATGGATGCATTTTAAATTTCTGCAGTTTTTTGTAAGTCTGTACAAACAGTAATAGCTTAAACAAAGCAACTTGGTTATATAGCCAGCCGAGGAACAATGCCAGTCACATGGGTAAAAAAAATAGATATTTACTCGCCAAAAATGTTAAGTCGAGCGCTTTCATTCCTTAATTGTACAGGACTTCGTCAGAACAATTCATCTTAAAATGCAACTATTTAAAGACCAAGTGGGAAATACCTCCCTAAATTGATAGTAAATCCAGTTTAAAGGCACAGAGAATACAAGTAAAATGCATTCATGATGTGGCCATGAAATGTCAACAGTGGAAAAATATAATGGACAAAAATCAAAATTTGTGCCACAGCAATCCTTAAACATGCATAAACACATCAAAAGCATTATTTATTTCAGTAAGATTACCTTAATCTAAAAAGCTTTGCTATAAAATGATAACCCTTAATTTCAATGCACTGGAGATGGAGTCACTAAGACTAGGCTTCTCACTTGCGTTAAGATGTAGCTGCCATAACAACTCTCTCTGTGCTCTTATCAAAATGTCCCAGGGACTAGCTCTGGGATACTGGGACACTTTGTTCTAGGACAAAAAAACACATTTTTTTTTTTTAGCTATGCAAGCAGTTTTTGTGCCTGTACAAAGTGTTGTTCTCATTATTGTGTTTAACATCGTAAAGGTGTTTGTAGATTCTCCTGCAGAGAGGGTGCTTTGTTTTACCTATATAAAAACGAAAACGAGCATCACAGAAGGCTAAATAAATCCTGATGTATTACTATTATAACTGTGCTTAAACCTAAAAACAAAGTTTAGTAGTAGGTAAATTAACCCCCCCCTGTAAGTGGAACTCCATTGCTGATGAGCCCCACAGCTTCTAGCTCCTAAATGCTATCTACAGGATATGGAGTGGCGAAGAGCTGTACGGTGTCTCTCTTGCTGCTACTTCTTTTGAAAGTGAAGTAGGGCACATCACCTACAACCTCCCAAACTGCTGGGTCACCCCCAGTATTTTACAGTTTTCTCTAACAAGATTCATGACTATACTAGCCTGGGAGTATTTGAAAACCGTGTTCTTGGAAAAGTGGGTCTAGTCACGCTTACTGTTAGTACCATTGACATTTCCTTTGTTGGGCATCACATTGCCTAATATAGGAAGAAATGTAAATCTTTTTCCTGCCATAATTTCTTGCTGACCTTGAAGTAATTGGTAAGGGTCACCCCTTTCCTGGAGCATAGACTTAAAAATCTCTACTTCGGTGGCCAAATCGCCATTGTCAGAAATTAATCTTGCCAGCTGGACCATTTGGCCCTTAACTAAACTACATTTTTGTCTGTTGGGGGAACAGCTTTCAAATGTAAATAACTCTTGGAGTGTGTAGGCTTCCGATAAAGTTCTTTAGACTTAAAAGGTCTTGCGTGGATAATCTCTCTTTCAAAGAGAACATCCAAATATTTAATCTTATAAACAGAAACTGTATGAAGGACAAAAGTTGTTCATAATAAGGTCCATAAAATCACAAATCATGGAAACCTTTAATTATTGCAGATTTCCATTTTTTGAGAACCTTTTATATTTTTTATATATAGTATACTATTCTACTGATAGGGTAAAAACTTGGTTTCTTTTTTTTTTTTTTTTTTTTTTTTTTGAGGACTGTTTTTAAACGTTTTTATATTTATTGTATATCTTTTATGCTTTAAAAAGATGTGAAAGGAATATCATGTGGCTGTGAAACTTCTTGCACTCAGGCTCTGTTTACTTTAAATCATGTGAATGGCAATCTTAATTCTCTCTAAAAATTATTTCAGTAAAGTGTTTAACTATCTGATGAAGTCTTGTGGGGTAACTAGGATGAAAACACTATCTTTTACAGGCCTTTATTGGATTTTAACATAGTTTTTGGTTTGGGAACTCTATAAATGTTCATACCACTATTGGCTACTTGCTTCCTGCTTCACTGCCTTCTGTTTTGTTTTCTTCCTGGTTTTATGGCTCTGCTGTGTTTCTAAGGGTCAAATGGTCCAGCTGGCAAGATTGATTTCTGACTATGGCGATTTGGTCACCGAAGTGGAGATTTTAAAACCTATGCTCTAGGAAGAGGGTTACCCTGATCAATTACTTGAAGGTGAGCAAGTCATTTATGGCAGGAAGATGTTTTACATTTCTTCCTGTTTTGGACAATGGAATGCCCAGTAATAATGAAGGAAATGTCAGTGGTGCTAATGGTAAGCATGATAAGATGTGCTTTCCTGGGAATGTGGTTTTCGAATACTCCCAGGATAGTAGTATCATTGTGAATCTTGTCGGAGCCAACTGGAAAATACTGTGTGTGTGTGCGGGGGGGGGGGGATGACCCTGCAGTTGGGGAGGTTGTAGGTGATGTGCCCTGCTTCACTTTCAAGAGAAGTAACAACATCAATGAAAGGGGAGAGCGCACATCCCTTTGCCACTGCATGCCCTATGGGGGGCATTTGGATACTAGATGATATGGGGCTTGTTAGCAATGCAGTTCATTTGCAAGGGGGTATTGGGGATATTATTAATTTACCTATTAACTTTGTTTTTAGGCTTAAGCAAAGTTTTAATTGTAATATGTCGAATTATTTAGCGTTCTGTGATGCTTGTTTTTTTTTTCCTTTTTGTATAGGTAAAACTGAGTGCCCTCTCTGCAGAAGAATCTATGAACGTCTTTACGATGTTGCACAGTAATGAGAACATTGCTTTGTACATGCATAAAACTGCTTGTGTAGTTAACAACATTTTTGTGTGCTGTCCTAGAACAAGTGCTCCAGAATCCCAGAGGTGGTCCCTGGGGCATTTTGAGTACAAAGAGTTGATGTGGCAGTTGCACCGTAATGCAAGTGACAAGGTTGGTCTTGATGACTCAAACTCTTATTTCCAGTGCATTGAAATTAAGGGTTGTCATTTTATAGCAAAGGTTTTTAGATTAAGGTCATCTTACTGAAATAAAGCTTTTAATATATTGTGTTTTATGCATGTTTGTTAATTTGTACCACAGACTTCCTTTATTTTGATTTTTTTTTTTGTCGATATTTTTCCTCGTTGACATTTCATTGTCCTATCGTGAATGCATTTTTTTTTTCTATTCTCTGTCTTTAAATTTGATTTACTATCAATTTAGGGAGGTATTTCTCTCCTCTCTCTTAAATAGTTACATCTTAAGATGAGAAGTTCTGATGAGGTCCCATACAATTAAGGGCGAAAGCACTTAACCTTTTTGGTGATTAAATATCTTTTACCCTGTGTGATTGTGTTGTTGGGCTAGCTATATAACCGACTTGCTTTGTTTATTGGTTTTATATGTTTTCATGTTTGTGGTTTAGATTAACAAAGTTTTTGGGATTTTTGAACACATGTTCATTGACCCAAAGGAAAGGTTTTAATCTCCTTATTCCTGCTTTTCTGTTTATACCTGTAAAGGTGTGTGTAATGTCTGATGCACTCATCGACCTTCATCCCATTCAAAGGACCATTCTGAACTTTCATTTATGTGTCCTTGATCAGTTGAACCAATTGTCATTTGAGGTCTATTTGAAATTTATCTGACTTGTCTCTCTGTCTCCATCTTTGTCTCTCTCCATCTCTTAGATCAGGGCTCATGAGTAACTTTTTATTTATTTTTTTTGCCCCAGTGCTTTACTTCAGTATTTGTCTTCCTTGGTATCTAAATTTATTCCATATGGCGTTTCACTGAACCCTCTGTATACATTTTCGTTTCATCTTCATTTGAAAGGTGACCATATCCATGTGTGCGTCTGAGACTTGTGAACTAGTATAGATGTGATTTCACTGTGTACTACTTGCCTCCATGCATTCTTCATGTTTCATTACTATCAGTATTCCCTTGTCCTTTCTTCATTTTGCTGCTTCTAGTGTACTGTGAGCCACAGTTCAGTAAAACTTGTTCTGTTTTTTTTACTGTACTGTTTGTACTCTTGGGAGTATAGCTAAAACACTTTGATCTACCTAGTTGAAATGGAGAACAAATCTGTTTGTGTCCCTTATTTTGCCTCGTAGCATTTGATATTCTTAGGCAGTGTAGGAACTACTAAATACTTGCAGACAACTCAAATTATTGGTATTAAGCAATCTGTGAGAGGTGCAAGTATCTATACAATGCGTCAGTGTCGGCTTACCCTAGTCATACAAGTTGGTCTATGAGCACCAATCACTACTATCCACACCTAGACATGAACATATTAATGTAAAATATGTTGAGGCAGTCAAGTCCCTCCAAGCTTCCTAGAACTTGAAATAATAAATCCTTGGTAGAATTGCATAAACACTACACCCTCCTCACATCTAATAAAGAGCCAATAAGCTGCAGTAGGTTGACTATCTCTAATACCACAAATTCCATAACTACAAATTGGAAATGTCTTGGTAATACCTGCATGTATTTTAAGGTGCATTGACTTTGTACATACTGAAGGGGCTAGAGAAGAACAGGGCTATAATTCTCTGCTTTGCTAGTATTCTATGCTAATAGGTCTTTACAGTCCCTCACAATAAGCAAATATGACTAGGACCTTGTGGGTGTGAATGACTTAAGGCACTCTAATGTAAGGAACATACAGGGAAACGTGTTGCATCTCACTCTGCATGTGTCTGATGCCTGCAAAACCCTAGGCCTAAAGCAGAATCCTACCTTCGCCAAGAGTGATGTTTAAAGACACATTTTTTCTTTGCATTTAACAATTGGCTAAATAGTTGATATTCTGGAAGGGGAATTGGAGTAATTGGGAGTCCGTCTTGGAATGGAGTCTATTGTTTTGTCTGCTTGAGATGAGATGGTTGACCATCAATGTTTGAAAAGGATGGCCTGTCCTTTTTGCTCCATGGCTTCAGAGTACTGGCTAAAGTTTTTTGCTGTCCCCATAGTGCCTTTTTAGGCAGAGTCTAGCCACTGGACATCCCAACATAAGAGGGAAAAATTGTAATTGATTCAAACCCTAAATGTGACTACGTGTTAGCTCTTCTTAATGCCAGGAGTATCTTTATGCTCTTTTGCAACTTGAATACGTCCATGTTATGTGTTGTATTTGAAACATGGTTTCTGTGTTGGAGGGAGTACTCCCTCAGTACCAGAGTTTTGCCTTTACCATGCATTCAGGCATGAAGGAAGTATGCCCAAATTTGTTTAGGGGTCACATCACCTCTAGGCGCATTACCAGAGACCCACAAACAGAACTTTTTGTTTACCCTGAACAAAACAAATTGTCTATTTATAGCTTGTTCTGTGACATTATCAAATCTTTGAGGACTGGGAACAATGTATTTGCTGAGTTACCCATAATGAAAATCCCTTTATATGATGGTCAGTTTTGATTTATCCTTCGATTAGAGATGGTGCACTAGTTTGCTCAGAGATCTGTAGATGTAGTAAATTGAAACCTTACAGAACAAATAGTAGACCGACCAAGCAGAGGCCAGAATTTTCTATAACTTGTATTTAGTACATGCAGGGGCTATGCATGTTTTCCGTTTAGTAACTCCATCTGTGTTTAAATTTACCCACAAATGTTTCCTTAGTCTCCAAATGCACCCAAAATCAGTGCATCTGAATTTAAGCATTTCAGAAATTACAAACCTATTCAAATTATATGAATTCTTTAAATTTACTTGTAATTTTCAGTAGTCCCGCTGCATCAGCTGCTATTAAATGCAGCAAGTTTCTAATTAGTAGGGTTAGCTGGATACAAAACTTATTTTCAAGTCCTGTGTAAACCAATCTAAATTCTCATTAGACCTGTGCTAAAAAGATTTGCAAGTAACTAAAAGCTACCATGATAAAGATGAACACTAAAGCCAAACACAGACTCAAATTATGGGATGCATGGTATCGCAAACCTCCTTTAGCTAGACTCCTAGCAATTTGATTTTATCAACTACATTTAGTAGATTTCTTCAAGGTCGCAGAGGTGGTAAATGGTGGTCATTTTGTCCATCCTGCCTGGATCTGGAAAGGGCATTTGACACCACCGCCCCATACTGATTTTTAATAAGGCTCATCATTTAGGGCTCTGAGCTGAAGTGGTAAAGTAGATAAGACTAGCTGGAAGACTAACTATATTGTTAAATTTGCAAGTAATTTCTCTGAAAGTTAAAGGGCAACTAGCAGTGCACCTCAAAGGATGAATGCTAGGTACCCTGGTTTTTGGCATCTGCTTTTCAGTCATCCAAACCATGGACCCAGAGACGTGGCCAGGTTTGAAGACCACTGCAGGCTGGTGTGTGAGAGAGAGATTTTGATACCAATTCATTACAGCAAAAGTTGACCTTTGTAAATATCTGTATACAGACAGCGGTATAAAGCAAAAAGTGCAATTTTATCACATTTGGAAAAGAAAAATTGTCCCTCGCTCTACAATGTAGCCAATATCTCACTCCAAGCTGATAAGGTAGTCGGTGATCCTGATACCTTGGTGGTTTTACTGCTGCTCCCATCCCACATAATCTATTTTCTCTATACCTCAGTCATCTTATGTACTTCAAACTCCAGTTTCTTTCCCCTGTAAAGTAGTAGCAAAAGTTTACAACCGTTCTCATTTTTCTTAACTTTGTATCTTTAAATACTTTGATTTATTTGTACTTCTGTATTTACTGTGATACAATTGCTTGATTATAACTTTTTTTTGTTATTCTGGAGCTTTTCTCCCCAGGACCCTATTGAAAATTGGTTCTTGGCCCAGTGGACCATCCTGGCAAAATACCCTGTTCTTCAGCCACCATATAGTATCAGTAGTCTGCTGTCTATTGGCATGCCATCCAAGTCAGAAGAAATTGTCCATTTGTTTCCATTTCTGGTTTAGACTAGTTAGTGTAATGACTCCCTTTGGCACGTATTTATCCAGAGACTGGCAGTAGGTTAAGATTACTGGCCAAAAGACACGACTGCCAGGAAAGACTTGAGACCATACCCCTTTGGTCAGTTTTTACTTGGCGATCCTTTGCCTGCCTTTCTGTGCCGTTAGGACTTGACCTTGTTCTCGTGCATCTCCACTGCTTTAAGTCCATAATGCCAGGACTAAGTTCGTAAAATCACCTATGTATAAATGAAACTTGTAAGGACTGATTTTTATTATCTAGCATTATCCCCATTCCTGTAAGGGATACATTACTCCTACATGTCAAGCCAGTTGACATGCTAACCTCCTTCACATTCAGCCTTGACTGAAAGAATGGGCGTTTGTACATTCATCCCTCCATAACCGTGCTTTGCCTTGCCTGACCTAGGGAATACAAACCCTGAAGGTCTGCATTTGACAAGGAGCAAATGATCTCAGTTGGTACACACTTCTGTCTAGTGCTTCATGCATTTCAGTGTACGTGCATGCAGGTAGCTTTCAAAAAGTCTTTACAAACTTTGGAGTCCTGTGACGTCATGCTCCTCCTGGTTGCAAATGTCTTGTGTAACTTCTTGAAATACTGTAATTTGTCAAACTCATTGAGTTCATTTTTCTTTAATATAGTTGTCTACGGTTATTTTCCTTCTGTATAGTATGCTTGGTGGTGTTGCTTACTTTTCATTGCACTTCTGATGCAGTATTTTATTCATATACTAACTTTTTCCTATTAGTTTAATCTGTTGTATCAAAAGTAACTTGCTTTTCTCAAGTCACTACTGTAAATGTTTATAGGACTACTACCATAGATGGTGTTTCCAGTTATATGGTTTATAAGCCAGTTTTTGCCTGCTTAGATGGCCAGTGTTTTTTTTTTTTTTTTTTTTTTTTTTTTTTTTTACCTGTTGTATAGTGTTCTCATTAACACCAACTTTAGTCTTACCCCTTCCATTTAAACGCTATAATTTGCAGAGAACTTAGATTTTAAGTATAGTGCTTTAAGTTATTTTTAAAGCTGTGTTGTGGTGGTGAGGCACAAACCTAGGATCACATACTTCATTAGTTTTTCATTACTGTTGTCCTACAGAGAGGCTTCTCGGGGTGTTTTTGTAATTAGAAGGCTACTGTATGATTTTGCAGGCACGACTGGGTAGTTTTGTTTTGGAATGGCCGTAATAGTAATGTTTGTCATTCATGAAGTTCATAACTCTTTCTATGTATCTGGCTCCTAAAGCCACTGATTAACATTTTTGGATTTTAAGTTGAAGGTTCTAGAATGTTGAAAAAACAGGCAGTGAGTTTTCTGCTCATATTCAGTTTTATGTTTGAAACAATGCTGTTTGTCTTTTGTAGTATAGAGTTAGTCTTTTCCATCCAAACCTTTCTGTGCTGCTAAACACCATTACATGACCTCTGACTGTAGAGCATTGTATGCCTGCAGTGTGATTTTTAGTTTTGCTGGGTACTAAAAATAATCGTAAATATTTCTCAAATCGGGTATGTGAGACTGTGCATGTGTCAGTGTAAGGTGCTTTTTTAAATGTATTTTATTTTTTGTAATGCCGGTATGGAGAATAACAAGGCTAAGGGTCTGTTCTCTGTAATCCCCATGTTTCTTATTCTTGAATGGTGGGGGATGGGGTAGCCATTTATTCTGGAGGTGAAAGTGCAGCTGAGTTTGGCTAGGTGATCAGTCTTTCAGGGGCTTTTCCTAACAGCATGGCAGGTCCCTTGTGAGTTGTGCAAATGAGTGTATGGATGGCTGGGTTGTTGACTGCGGTGCATCTCAAGTAATTTTGGCCTGTGCAGCACTGTTGTGTAACAAATTCTTCAGATGGTTAATTATATAGAGTCAGCAAACATGCATCATGCCTTAGGCATCAGATGAGTCTACTCTGGGGACCATGCCTGTTTAAAATGTTATCTGCATCTCTGGAATGACTGAGGGTGCTTTGTCATATAGGTAGTATTGTTAGCCTTTTGAACCATAGAGTCTCAGTTGCATAAAAACCTTCTCGAGTAGTCTGCTTAAAATGTTTTTGTATAGCCTACCCTCCCAGATGATATTGCGTATATATATATATATATATATATATACACACACACACTCCCCCAGTACATTGCTGCTTCACTCTTTTTCACTGGCTTTGCTCTTGGCTCTGGATACTATTTTTTAAGTAATGCAGAATTCCTTTTTATGTGTGAAATGTACTAGCAGTGTTCACAAGTGATCACCTCAGACTTTTTTTTTTTACTCTTGTACACTGAATGCAGTTTTCTAACGGTATTGATTTAAATATGAGCAAAATAGTAAAATGCAAGTCTCTCTTGGTCTCTGAATTCTCAGATTTGTGCCTCTTCTGGATCCTGCTTGCTATAAAGTTTTCCAGTATTTTGAGTATTCTGAGCCATCGCGTGCCCTTCAGGCTCGGGAAAAGCAGTTGGACAAAAGCCTGCTTACCTTTACAGTTTGTTCGCTGTACCTCCTACACTTTGTATGTGTGAAGAAAAGCCCTATTCACTGGTTTGTGAGTAGGGAGGGGAATAGTCCCCCCCCCCCCCACTGTAAGCTTCTGGGAAAGTTGCTGTCTTGTGCACATTGTTTTCATGTTGTCTTTGTTAGTATGCTAAACCCGTTGGTATTCTTGACTTGTGAAAGTACTGCTTAAAAATGTAAGTTATCAAGATGTCCATGCCATTTCCATGATCTGACCAAGAGAAAGTTGCTAATGATTTTTCTTAAAACATTTTAGGATAGCGTTCAAGTTTTCATTGCTTGGCTAAGGTAACTCAATTAGTTCATGTTTGTATGTTTTAGTCACTTGTACGTGTTGAGGCACTAGTGCTGCTGGGTTAATGATATGGTGTTCAACTGTAGTTTTAGTATGAAGGAAAGTGCATAGAGGTGAAGCTGGTAAGGTGGTGCACATGACTGTTCCATGTCTGCAGACATTCAAACTGAATGGAGAATAGAAGTGGTAATGAGAATTTTTTTTCTCTTCTGAAGATATTTCAAAAAGTAGAAGTGGTGCTGTGATAAAAGGAAAATGCATTCTTTTCTGGCTTTGATTTTCTGCATATGCTTCTTACAATCTCTTATTCATGAGTCGTGCATGCTTTAGGAGCAAGGGATTCCTTATGTGCCCGGTCCTGGAATAGGTGAGCTAGAAGAAATGTAAAAGCGTTACCTGTATGTCCCAATAGTAAAATTTCCAAAGAATTTAATATAGTATAGGCAGTGTTTTGTAGTGTGTTTTATTTTTATATATACATGGCATGTAGAATGTTGCTGTATATCTTTCACAGGCAAATGTCTTTCATATTACGTGGAGTATCTAGTTTAGTTTTGTTTGCGTACTTACACATGTGCATATACACTTTGGGGGTAGTCCCACTAGGTCCATGGCCTCTTTAGGAGAGACCGAAGGTGGTATTCATACTAAAATCTCTATGTATAAGCATAAAAAGCTATTGTGACCCCTTTCAGCCCCAACGGGAAGGAACAAGCACCACGGGAGGGAACGAGCACCATACAAGTATGAACAGTTTAGTCAATCAGTTGGATTTCCACCTGTCAAAAAGTAGTAGTAATTTTGGAGAGATCAGCATTGTGTGTTTATGTATGGCTTTTGATTTAGGTATGTTGAAAGTGTTCACAGGCTTTCTCACACACCTAAGTTGTGTTGCATTTTAATGCTGTGTATGTTACACAATAGCTCAAACTGCTGATGATGTATTCTTGCAAGTAATTGGTAACAGAGCATGTAATTTTTTGTAAATGTTGACTATCTTTTTGCTGCCTTGTACCACAAACCTGTCCAGTGGCTCAACTACCTTTCCTTAACTGATCCGTGCATCCATTGGTGGGAGATGGAGACCCAGGCATCCCTTGGTTAAGTGATAGTTCTGGGACCCATTCATTTCCTGGAAAGGGTGTCTTATTAGCTTATTCACCCCATCCCCCACCCCCATGATGGAGAGTATGGTGGTAGGGAGCAGGCCAAGCTTGCTGGTCTGGTGAAGTGGCCTATTCTGCTCCATTAGAGAGTTCTCTCTCCTCTGGCAGTATTTACTTACAGGCTCATGTTCCATGGGATGCATCAACTAGTGCTGTTGCTAGGTGTCAGCCAAGTGGAGAGCCAAAGCTCTCCTCCTTCCTCAGAGTGGGTAAGCATACAGTGACCATTTACTCTGTCTTGCACCTTTTGTGAGTTGGCAGGGATGGTAAGTTTCTAATGCATCAGTCGTGGCTTTATCCCTTTATGCCATGGAACTAGCCTGATGGACGTTAAGTGTGTGTGAACTTCTCTGTCCTAGTGTCAGTTGCACAGTGCAGTGAGCTCTTGAGTATGCATCAGTAAATCTTGGGTTGTTGCATTTGGAGAGGAGCATTGTATAGGAGATGGTAACCTGTTTAGTCAGTGTGCAGGTTACACAAAGATTGTTCTGCTTGTTTAGTAAGGCAGGGTAGAGAAAAAAGTATATGCCAGAGTAAGGTGAGATCTGTCACGACAAAGCAGATGTGTAGGATGCAATGGGAGGTTACTGTTTATGGTGTTATTCGGACATGTCTTTCGAGCAAATGTGACATTAAAATGCAACATGGTAAAGCATGTACCTGAAAGGTAAATAGATGAGATTTGTTTGGTTAACCATAGATGCCTGTGAGGATTAGGAAGTTAACATTGGCTTGGGTGATTTTGACACTGTTCAGCTTGGAAATTGGCAAGTCTGGTTCCTTACAGTTTGATTAAATAGACTAGATATTAAACTGGCTTACTTTAGATCTTGGCAATATAGTTAAAATAAGTTGGGGCAAACAGAACTGCGTCCGCTGCTAGTGCTATTGCTAGTGCCAAGGATCAAGAGGAGAATTCAAGCTGGCATCAGTGCACTTCTGTGCCATTCATAAAGGTGATCGGTATGCTCTGCTTGTTCACTGTTTCTAAGCAGGGATGAGAGGAGTATGACTTCACTGCCATAATAGGGAGGAAGATAATGGGCCATGAGGATGCCTTGTAAAGTTGATGCTTGGCATGTAGCAGGTATCTGGACACATGGCTTAGTAAGTGGAAAGAATGAGATGAGCTTGCGCATGTCTATGCGATGTGGACAACCCAGTGACTTTGCACGACGCGTACTTCATAGAAATGCAGTGGCAACAATTAGCTGAATAGTTCAAATATATAACCAGTAAACTGTATTTACTGTGGGCCCAGTGGATGGAAAGCTTCACTAGCCATTAGCCCTTCTCATTTTAATGAAGGAAAGAAAGCCAGGTGTAGCGCTTGCCTTTTATTGGACTGTTAGAAAAAATGAGAGTGTGGTTACCACCTGTAGTAGCAGGGGAAGGATTAACCAACATTTTTTTATTTAAGCTTTACATATTTTTCCAAGAACTTTTCATTAAACTTTTAAATGTTTAAATACAATAAAAATAGTAATAAACATGTACAGTATTTACACGATGAAACAAAATGCATTTCTAGCCTGTGAACTAGAACCAGTAACAATTTGTCTCTCTCAAAAGCGGAGTTTAAAACCATTTTAATTACTAAGAGCAGGGAACTATATCCATACAAGTTGTATTAACTGATCAATCTAAGACAGAAATATTTCTGTGGAATCTGAAAGAAGAATACAGATTCCAAAGATCTGTTGATTCAAATAATTGAAAATCTTTTCCCAACAATCTTGAGTTTTGGATTCATCTTTGACTAGACATCAGTTTGCACAATTTATTCATATGCCATGTTTTTGATGTTCTTCATCTCACATTGCTGCAGTCATAACCTGTGGGTAGTCCGCTGTCCTCGGTCGGCCCGAATACCAAAGTGTTAGGCTGGCGTCGGTCATGGTCGCTCAGATCTGACGTCAGTATGCCGTGGTACTAAAGCGCATGACCGACGCCATATCCTCAGTCTTTCTTGCCGCATGGTCCGAAGCAGAAGCAGCGTTTTGCAAGTGCCGTTCGGCGTCCTGAAATTTTCGTATTCTGAGTTTCAGACCGAAGACCAAGTTGGGCTAAGTACCCTGGGGAATATTTTTGTCTTTTCTTGCCTCAGTTAAATCCGGATGTCAGAAAAAGTGAATAATTGTATTTCTTGTGGGGAAACAGATACCTCATAGGGATTACCACTCTTTGTATTCCTTGCTTGGGGCCTGAGCACAACGTAGTCGGGTGTCGCTTTTGTGCTAGATTTAATAAGCGCACCATTAAACGCAGGTTAGATTGTGCTAGGCTTGTCTTCGGTAAGCGGTGTAATTACAATATGCCGTCGGATCCTCCGCCCGCTACCGCTAAGAAGCGTAAGGAAAAATCGTTAAAGTCCAAGCAGGATGAGTCGTCCGTTACGGACGCCGGTTCTTTAGAAACTACGGTGGAATCTGTGGATCCAGCCGAGGTTTCAGCTGAGTCTCAGGGGGAGCCTTTAGTTTTGCAGGATGTGGCCTCTCAGGAGTCTGGTCAGGCTGAGGGGGCCTCTCAGGTTTCTGTAGTCCCTCCTTTGCATAAGGTGGTTAGGCCTTCTACTTCTGTCTCTAAGGTACCTTCCAAGGTCAGGCCTGGTTTGTCTTCCTCTGGCATCAGCCCTAGTTCTGCAGGTTCTGTACCTAAAAAGTATATGCTGAAAATGGCAGAAGATTTAATTACCTTTAATCAGGGGTTCCTTGCCCCCGCCAGATAAGAGGCCTAGGGTAGAGCCAGAGGTGGAAGGTTTGGAGCATTCTTCAGATTACTCGGAGTCTTCGGCTGAAGACATTCAGGATTTTCCTCCTTATTCTGATTCAGATGCAGAGGATTCTAGTCCTTCTGCTTCCCCCCCAGAGGATTTTTCTTTTTCTGAAACCCTGCATTCCATGAGAGAGCATTTTAAGTGGGAAGGTCAGGATTTCTCAGATTCTAGAAAGAGACTTAGGGAATTTTTGTTTTTACCACAGCATAGGCCCTTGGCTATACCCCCTGTTTTGGATGTTGTTCAGGATGTTTTCTCTGAAGCTTCCCTTAATCCTGATTCTTTGCCTCCTGCCCCGGTCAAGCCTGACAGGTATTACAGAGTGCCTGAGGCTCATAAATATTTGTATAAAAGCCCGAGAGCTGACCCAGAAACTATTAGCCAGGGACCTAAGGGAGTCAGGGCTTCTGTTGTAAAGAATCCAGTTCCTATGGATAAAGATTCTAGAGCTTTGGATAGGTGGGGTAAAAAAGTGTATACCTCTTCCACTCTAGCAATGAGGGCTTTGAATTGCCAGTTTCATATGCTGAAGTACCAGAACTTTCTCCTGAGTCAGTTGAAATCTAAGGTAGATGCTTTGGCAGAATGCATTGAGTGTAAGGAATTGCAGGATTTAGTTCATGCCTCTGATCAGGTGGGTAAGCATTCTTTGCAATGTGGTTTTGATGCTCTTCAGGCCTCTTCCAGGGTGGCTGCCACTGGATCAGTTATTCGTAGGTACGCCTGGCTTAAGGATCAGAATTTGTCAGAGCATGTTAAAGCTCGAATTTGGGATGCTCCCCTTCAGTCTCAAGTTCTGTTTGGTTCTCCTGTGGAGTCAGTTTTGAAGAAAATGGAAGACAAAGCTAAGTCTATGCAAACAGTTAAGGATTTTTTACAGGTGCAGCCCCCTAAGTTTAGCAGAAATTGGCCTACTAAGGGATGGGCTTATCCTTCTTCTGATTTACAGTCTAGGGGCAGATCTAGACGTGGTAGGGGCAGAGCTCATGCAGATCTAGACGTGGTAGGGGCAGAGCTCATGCTCAAGGTTCTTTTCGGCCTAGGACGTGGAGTTCCCCTGCACAATCTTCAGGTGAGGGCAGGGGTCAGCCTTTTCGTAAACAGACCCAATGACCTGTATCTCCAGCTGCCAGATCCCTCCTGTCTGGCAGCTCCTCTGGGAGGAAAGTTGGCACATTTCAGGAAAAATTGGCTTTTAGTCACTCAGGACAAATGGGTGTTGGACATTATAGATCGAGGCTACAAGTTTTATTTTCACACCTTGCCTCCTTTCAAAGGCATGCCAGACGTTCCTTCTCAGCAAAAGGTGGAGGCTCACAAACAGATTTCTTTACTTCTCAACATGGGGGCTATCCAGGGGGTACCTCCGTCAGAAGTAGGCCTAGGATTTTATTCTCGCCTGTTTCTTGTACCAAAGAAAGGGAGGCCAATTCTGGTTTTGTCTATTCTCAACACATACCTGGACATTCCAAAATTCAAGATGTTAACTTTTGCAGCAACTTCTGCCTCTATTAGGCGAAGATCACTGGATGGTAACTCTGGATCTCAAAGAGGTTTATCTTCACATTCCTATCAGGCCCAGCTGCAGGAGGTTCCTGCGTTTTCGGGCTGGGACTTTACATTATCAGTTCTCTGCATTGCCCTTTGGCTTATCTACTGCGCCCAGGGTGTTCACAAAGGTCCTGGCACCGGTGATGGCCTTCTTAAGGTTAAGGGGAATACAAATCTATCCTTATTTGGACGATTGCCTGATTCTGGCTCAAGACAAAGTCGAGTTACTTCACCATCTACAGTATGTTATGGCAGTGTTAAGGTGCCTAGGGTATTCTGTGAACGAAACAAGTCCAGTCTAGTACCCTCTCAGGACATGTGCTTTCTGGGTGTGAGACTGAATACAGCTTCTCAGATGGCATTTTTGACCCCGGACAAACAAAGAAATCTTACCCTTTACTTCCAACAATTGTCTCTACGGTCCAGGCTGACTGCAAGGACAGTCCTTCAAGCCTTGGGGTTCATGGCATCTTGTATTCTGGTGCTTCCCAATGCCAAACTGCATATGAGGAAGCTACAATGGTATCTCAAAAGCGTATGGACTCAACACTGCCACGATTTGGACACTGTCATTCAGATGATACCTTGCATCCAAAGGGAATTTTTGTGGTGGGCTCAGGAATGTCACCTAAACAATGGACTCTCTGTGACCCGACCAGAGGCGAGTTAGATCTTAACGACAGATGCCTCAGACATGGCCTGGGGAGCACACTTTAATGAAAAATGGGTTCAAGACACGTGGCCTGCCAGACTACAACATTTGCATATCAACATGAAGGAGATGTTAGCAGTCCAATTTGCATTGATGGCTTTCAAGGATTTACTTCACCCAGGACAAGTGTTGATTCAGACAGACAACACAACAGTTATGTGGTACATCAACAAGCAGGGGGGTACCCATTCGTACCCTCTTTGCAGACAAGCTATGATTTTGTGGGAGACTGCTCTCAGTATGCACCTCACCCTTCAGGCAAGGTTTCTGCCAGGAGCACAGAACTCCTTAGCAGATGTTTTGAGCAGACAGATGGTGGATCCCCACGAGTGGAAATTGGATCCTCATGTCTTTCAACAGTTGACGGTGGCATGGGGGACTCCAGACATAGATCTGTTCGCTTCTCCACTGAATTACCAACTGCCAAAGGTTTGCACAAAGCTGTTTCACCCAAAAGCTTGGAAAGTGGATGCTCTATCATTCAGTTGGAACAACCTTCACGTTTATGCCTTTCCCCCTCTGCCTCTCCTTCCCAAGGTGCTTCTAAAGGTCAGGCAGGACAAGCCTTGCATGATTCTGATAGCTCCAGATTGGCCATGGCAGCACTGGTACCCTCTGCTGAGGACGTTGGTACGGGAGCCTCCTTGGCCTTTTCCATTAATTCCACACCTTTTGTCCCAGGCAAGCAGTCATTTCCGCAATGTCAGGATTCAGTCCCTGCATCTGACAGCCTGGCGTATTCTGTTTTAGACCCCGGGGGGTCGCAGCTTCCTCAAGTTCTGAATGTCATTTTGGAGGCCAGACGCCCTAGTACAAGGAAAGTTTATGCAGATAAATGGAGGAGATTTTTTCTTTGGAGCAAAACAAAGAGCTTTGATGTTTCAGTGCCTAATTTGAGTGTTTCACTTCAGTATCTTACAGAATTATTAGACAAGGGTTTGTCTTTCTCCTCTGTAAAAGTTCATGCTGCAGCCATTTCTGCTCACTATGACGGTGACCCACCATTATTCTCTCACCCTTTGTTCAAGCAATTTCTTAGAGGGGCAAAGAACATAAGACCCCCACGTAGAGCTCCTACTCCTTCCTGGGATCTCAATTTTGTGTTGGAAAAGCTCACTTTACCTCCTTTTGAACCTGCAGCTACTTCAGAGTTGAAGTTTTTGTCTTGGAAGACTGCTTTTTTGTTGGCCATTACGTCTGCTAGAAGGGTATCTGAATTACAGGCTCTAATGGTAGTTGAACCCTTCCTGATATTTCATAAGGATAGGGTCTCACTACGTACTAATCCTACTTTTATGCCTAAAGTTGTTTCTAACGTGGCCTTAAACCAATCTATTCATCTGCCTACATTTTATGCTGATCCCCAAAATAAGGGGGAGAAAATTTTGCATTCTTTGGACATTCACAGGCAGTTACGTTATTATTTGAGCAGAACTAAAGGGTTCAGGCAGTCCCAACAGTTATTCATTTCTTTTGCTTTGGGATCTCAAGGAAAACCTGTTTCAAAACAAACTATTTCTAAGTGGATTGGGCATTGCATTGGTTTCTGTTATTCTCATCATGGCAAGGAGGTTCCGGCTGGAATCAGACCTCATTCCACTAGGGCTACTGCCACTTCTACTGCTTTTTTAAGGGGAGTAGCTACTAAGGATATTTTGGAGGCAGCTACCTGGAGTTCAGTGCACACTTTTTCTAAACATTACCATCTTCCTCTTTATTCCAAATCTAGGGCTGGGTTTGCCACTGCAGTTTTACAGGGCATGTTAGCAGCTCCTACTGCTATCTGATTTTACCAACCTCCCTTTACCTTTGCTTTGGGATTCTACCCACAGGTTATGACTGCAGCAATGTGAGATGAAGAACATAGTACAGTTTTGTACCTACCGTAAATGTAGATGTTCGAAGATCCACATTGCTGCAGTCTAATTTACCCTCCCTCCTTCCCCTCTGTAGTTTGGGGTGGTTTGTGGTGTATCTATTGTTGCTATTTTGGTGATTGGGTATTTTTCTATTTTTGGCTATGGCCTTTCTTTTTAAGGCCTTCTGACATCTGGGGCAAGAAAGACTGAGGATATGGCATCGGTCATGCGCTTTAATACCACGGCGTACCGACGTCAGATCTGAGCGACCATGACCGACGCCAGCCTAACACTTTGGTATTCGGGCCGACCGAGGACAGCGGACTACCCACAGGTTATGACAGCAGCAATGTGGATCTTCGAACATCTACATTTATGGTAGGTACAAAACTGTACTTTTTAAACTGTCATACATTTTTGAAATCTAAACTGCATTGTTTCATAGTTAAATGGTTATGATATGTTTAATGTAACTGTGCTTTAGAGGGATGCTCAGAGTTGCGAATTTCAAATTGACGTGTCTAATTTCAATGTTTTTGTTGCACTGTATTCCATAATCTTATATTTTCACATGAGCAGTCAGTGTGTAGATTACCTGCTTTACCCTTGCATGTTACAGGCACTGCAGCTTGCACGGAGATTGGGGAATGTGTAGGTGTATATTTAGTTCTATGTATGTGCATATAGGTATGTGCGTGTGTATTTGTAGAACTATGGTTCTGTGCCAAAATGTTAATGATACAAAATGTTGAAAGGGGAATTTTCCCTTTCCCTACTGTTTTGCGATCCCGGAGTTAGTATGTATAATTAGCAGGGGGTGGTTTGCCCCCCAAATTTTTTAAACACCTTTATTGAATTATCACTTGTGACATAGGCAGATTTATATAAATGCAATCAAACTGTATTAAATTCGTGCTTCCAAACATACTTCACATATATTGCTATATATTATATAACCTAATTTATTAAATTCCTGCTCTTCCTTTAAAAAAATCTTTAATTAAAACATCACAACATATATAAATGAAAACAGTCCATACTGGCACAATCCTAGCTGCAAGCATTTTACATCACAAACCATACTGACACACACCCAGTTGCAAACATTGTACTTGCACATAACTTATCAAGTCATTTTCAGTCAAACATTGCATAGCTCATTTAAGTCCTACCTGCTTTTAAACCTCATTCCTCCCCTGTATGTATTAAGTTTATTTTCCTATGTAGTTTGCTCCTACCCTTTTCTAAGGATCTCAATTCCAGTTTCTCTGTTACTATATTCACTGTCTAGTATAGTTTAGATTTTGATTTTCCATTTTCTAGTAATTTCTTTTTTGGCAGCCACCATAATTGGACCCAGCAAGGCCTTACCGATTCTGTATCATAGCTCAGAAAAATCCTCTCCCATGTCACACCGATTTGCCCACCTAGCATCTCTGACAGTGCATTCCGCAGGGAATCCTTAGTCCGCCAACTCACCACACTCCCACAAATGTTCCCAATTGCCTCTTTTCCTTCCCTGTCATACCTCTAACATTTGCTGTCTGAGGAAAAATTCTCTAAGAGTCTATTTGGGGTATAAAAATATCTATGTAAACATTTCCCAGCAAAAATCCTAAGTAATTTTTGTTGTATATTTCAGAGACATACATATATCCTACCATTGTTTGTTTGTGAATTGATTATCCAGTCTCTCTTCCCAATCCTTTCTAACCTCCTCTGATTCTTGGTTATCATGCAGTATGTTAATATGCTCTACTTATGCCTTTTTTAATGGCTTATTCTGTTCTAAAATTGTACTAAAAACTCTACCAGTGCTGGTCTTTTAAGACCCCCCCCCCCCGTATTTCTTTGTTTGCTGTCCCCGTCAAGGATTGATATCGGAATGTAGACCATCTTTAACCTGCAGTCCAAATAGACTGGGAAGAAGCTAAGAATTTATTTTTCCCTTTGTAGTTATTTGCTCCCAATACTTTGGACACTTTGCCACCTGCGGTGGTGGTGCTGTCTGGTTCGACTCAGCTAGCGCGTCTTCTGCGTGGAGACATGTGTGAATGGGCGTACCTTCGTTGACTGTTGTGCGTCAGGCCTGGCAAGCCGGTACATAAAAATCGACTGCCAATCATTAGTGGACCGGAGTTCTGCTGTGGCGACCCCTAACCGGGAAAAAGCCGAAAGACACCGACATACTTTGGTGAAAAACTGGCAAAGGATCCAATGAATTCCAGCCCCCTCTTGCCTATTGTCTGTATCCCTCATTGCAGTCGTCCCTATCGGCAGAATCTCCTGCTACTTTTATAGCGGTAATAGTCTGTCTGATTATTCTCAAAGGCCTGCATCCAATATCCCAATTTTTCCTTGTTTCTTGAGCTTCCCCCATTTCATATTGTCCCTTTCCACTTTGAATTATAGTTTTCTGCTTGTGCTGTGTATAGAAGCATTAACTGTGTAACTCTGAAATACTGCTTCAAATCAAGTAATCCCAATCCACCTTGTTCTAGTGGAAGAATCCGCTAATCCCACTTGACGTTGCCATCTTCCCCTCCCGGTTAGTCCTTCAGCTCTTTATTGCTATCCACAACTTCTCTTCTGGTTGACTTGTATATGCCTGACCTGTGTAGAAGAATGGGACTAAACTTTTAACTGTGCTTGTATCTTACTATCCATATTCATAAAACAAAGCTTCCATTTTCTCAGTTTTGATATGGTATTTTCTTCCCTCTGTATGATCATTGTTCTGTTAATGGTGCCTCCCCTCCACAAAACCACACTGATCCATATCTTTCAATTTTGGCATTACTTGCGCCATTCTTTTAGCCATTATAGACAACACTGGGCTTGTATGAAGCTGGTTCTGGTGGATCTTTACCCTGTACGTATTACAACTACCACTACTTTCTTCCAGGATGTTAGTGGTACTTTCTACTTTTAAAATACTGTTAACTGATAAAGACCTGGAGGGTTTTGTTTTTTTTCCCCTTCCAAACTTCCACAGGAATGCCATCTATTCTTGGGGACTTTCTGTATATTGATTATAGATCACAATTTTGATCTCGTCTCCCTCTTATCCCAACTGTTAGAGGTAGATTAGGCTCTTACTACCTTGGCATGTTTAGTTCTTAAACATTTCCATTTGTCTTTTCTTGATTTTCATATTTCTTTGCTTTATAAAGACTTTCATAGAATATCCGAAGTATTTCTAATACCTCTACAGGCTGTCTTGTTACTTTACTTTATTATAGGCTCCCTAAGCTTGTCAGTTGGCCTTCTTTGTTGCCAGAGTCGCTGTGCTAAGAGTTTTCGTTTTCCAGTGTTATCAAAAAAAAGTTGCTTAACAGTAATCTTTCTAAACCAAAGTATATATTGTCAAGGTAATCCCTCATTTTCTGCTTGGGATTCTGCAGTTGGTCCTCTTCTTGTTTTTTTGAAATTTCCCCCTATTCTGCAGTACTTTAAAATTTGCCAGTCCCTCTAAATAATTATGGTTACTTCTTAACCATAGCTCCCTTTTTATTTCCACTCTAGTTTTAAACTCAACCTGAATTTTATCCCACTCCATCACTATTTTAAGAAGTAATTTTTATCCTCCTACAATATTGCCTGAATGATCTCCATTACTCATTCCTTTAAATTCCTGTTTTCAGCAGATGGGTGGGAAACCAGTGTCTCATTTTTATTTAATTACCCAGTGTTTTATTTTATCGACGCATGATCTGAAGTAGTTATTAGGTGCATATCCAGACCTTTAGTTAAATGTGCATGTTCCTGTGAAATGTAAATTCTGTCTAGCATAGCCCAGTTTTTATATCTTGGAGTATGTAAATTGACTCTGAAGTCATATTGCTGCATTCACATCTTCCATGCCAAATGGTTTCATAAATTTCTTAAAATCTGCCCTCCTTTGTGCACTTTCCCATCTGGGGACTCCCTAGACACGTCTTCACTGCTGCAAATCAAATTCCAGTCCCTACCTATAAGTAATATATTCCTTGCTGAAAACTGATTTTTCTCCCAGAATTTTCTTAAGCTCCATTATGGCAGTTTCCTCTGTCCCAGGTATTCTGCCGAGTATCCATCGTTATCAAATTCACGTTTTTTTTCCCAAGTGTGTCTCCTGTAACATAGCTGTTTGCAGTCCACATTTTTTAATGTAGTTCATTATTTCTTTTTTGTACTTGTCTTTAAATGCCAATGGGCTCTCAGATATTACAGAAAGAATCGTATTTTCTACTTTATGTACAATATCTTAAATGTCTATTTCCAGCTTTTGCGTTGCATGCCTACACTGTTTGGCAAGATGAACTTTTATATATTGGTTTGAGCCGGTCACATCTTACAAAACGTATAACCCCTAAAACCTAGTAAATTTAATATTAGCACACAACTATTTACATATTCAAATATTGAAGTTTTGCCAGCCTAATAGGAAAAAATATCCCAAACTGACTGCCACACTCACTCCTAGACTTGAGTTAACCTAAAAGAAAAGATGTTGTGGAGTCCTGTCTCACCGTAATTCTTGCTGGATAGGTTCGGAGCCGATATTCGGCTCCAACTCTGCCAATACTAAAGCTTGCAAGCTTTTTACTAGCTCGTGGCTAGCCCCTATCCCATGGTGCCTCACGGAAATTCCCCAGATCTTGTTTGCCGCGAAAGCTTCGAGGTTGTGTCTTACTGACTCGTTGGCTAAGTAAAACGATTCTTTACTTATTTAGTACTTTTCTATCTTTTATATATCTTAATAGTTTCTTCTGTATTGTGCAACTGTTTTTGAATATTTCAACCCCTATTCCCCCCTTAGGACTGTACAGCCCAAATTAGAGAGCCGTAGTGCCCGTTTAAGTTAGAAGGCCTTTCCCTTAGAAGGCCTTTCCCTCCCTGTGTGTGACAGAGGTGATTTTTTCTTTTAACATTCTTCATCCTTGCATTTTTTATTTTAGTGTTTAACAATGTCTAAAGATAAAGACAAGGATCATAGCCCTTTAAGCTTCGAAAAATGTCAAGTGTGCACAGAAAATGTCTTGCAGACAGCCTCGCCAGTTGTGTATATTGTCTGGGCGAAGCCCATTTACAGGAACCTTCTGTCACACTTTTAGTACAAGAGTGTTAAACGAAAGGAAGAGAACTTATTTACAGGGGTCTCATGATCAGTTCCTTCCAGGAACAACTGGAACTTTCAGGCAGCTCCAGAAGCTTCAAAGAGAAAATCATCGGTCCTGACTTCGGAGCTGACCAAAAAGTCTAAAGTGTCAGAACCAAGGAGTTCCGGTTTCAAATTTTGCTTCATCTTCAGTGCAGTCCATTCCATTGGTTCTGAGACCGTCTTCGGTACCAAAGATTTTGCCCGACATTGAGACTGTATCTCCTAATTTGAGATCTCCTATTTTGGAGAGAAGGAGGTCTCCTTCAGTCTCCCCTAGATCCTCCAGGACCCTGTCAGATGAGGATATTGAGAGGGTGGTGAAGGGGTTGCTTTCGGATCCAGCTCTGGCTAGAAAATTGATCCCTCCAGACCTAAAGGTCTTAGATCCATCCCCCATAGCGATCACGGTTCCTCCTCCGACTGCTTCGCTCTCTGAGCCTATTACATCAGGTTCCTCTGTCTTCGATCCTTCGGCTCCGGGGATTCAGCCTGTTTCCTCTGAGCTAATTTACTCTATCCTCAATGGCTCAGTCTGGAGCTGAGGGTTCTGGGAGCAGACGCTCTCGTGTCTACTCCGAGGGGGACAGTTGCTTTGGGTTCTCTTCAAACCGACCCTCCCTCTTGGAACCTCTGCTTGACTCAGCTCTGCTCCCAATTTTGCTTTGGAGCTGTTCCCTCTTGCTAGGAGTCGACCATCCGCCCCCTCGGAGCAGAGGTCTTCGGAGCAGGAGGGAAAGGCTTTTGAATCTATAGAGAAGGCTTTATCCTTTGCCAAAGCCATTCCTTTGGAAACTGTGTCCCACCGGTAGCAACCTTCCACCCCCACAGCGTAGGGAACCGGAGGCCCAAGTAGCCACCATTGGAGGCGCCCCCTCTTCAGAGACTTCCCCAGATTATCCCACTGTAGAGCTCCCTCTGAAGAGGTTATGTAAGAGGAAACCTGTCGACTCCACTGAGTCTGTCACATCAGACACCGATTTAGAGGAATCGGAAGGGTCCCCTAGATCCCCCTCTGAGGATGTCTCCTCCTCTGACATCTTGGAAATCCTTAGAGGGGTGATTGGAAGACCTTTAACCCTACTGAGGATGAATCTGTGTATCTTGAAGCCTTTGGATCCTGACCTTCCACCTCTTGGGTGACTCTGCCTTATAACCAGGTCATTTCGCGGAAAGCATGGACCTCTCCAGATTCAGTGGAAGCCGTCCTGAGGAGGCCAAACAGATTTATGACAGCACCTGGGGACAAGTCTTTTCTTAGCAAGGGAGTTCCAGTTGATGCTATGGTGGTAGCAGCGGCCACCAAGAAGGAATTATCTGAGATGTCTTCTAATATCCATCCTCCTAACAAGGAGTCCAGGACAATGGATAGGTGCAGGAAGCGTACTTTTTCTTCAGCCCCTAGACTTCTAGACTCTGCGTGTGTGTATAAATTAAGTTGTATGCATTGTGGGATATCCTACATTGCATGAAACCTTTTTAAAAAAGAAATAGAATTACTTTAGCTGCAGTATTTCATGCCAAATGAGAACTTCTTTTTGAGGTCTTTAATACTGACCAAAACAAGGTTGCACAGTGATACCTATAGTTATCACTTGCGACATAGGCAAATTGATTACTTTTATACAAATGTAAAATTGTGTTTAAAGTTCACGTTTATAAACATTCTACTTCAGATATATTGCCATGTATTATAAGTTACATTACATAAGCTATTCAATTCCTGCCTTTTCTTTTTTTTTTTTATTAAACCATCATGTACGACGTAGGCTATCCTACATTTATATAAATGAAAACAAACCACACTGACAGTCCTAGTTGCAAACAGTTTAAATTGTACTGACGCACTCAAGAGTTGCAAACATTATACATTACATGTAATCTACCCAATCATTTTCACTCTAACATTACATAGCTTTGGCATTATTGGAAATGAAATCCCATAGTAATTTTTTAGAAGCAGTAATTTTGATACAAAAATTCTTATTGTGTAAACAAAAAAAAAAATATTTTGGGATTTAATCAGTCTTAAAAAAACATCTAATAAATCTTTTAAAAAGGATAGCATTGAATAAGAGTCTATTGCATGTTAAATTTACTAACATTCCCATAATTTTAGGAGCCATAACCTTATATGAAAGTTGCACTGATTTAGAGGATTGTATAATTTCAGTAAAGCTGCAATAATGATATACCAGTAAAATCATGGCAACCTGTTAGAATACTTATGAATAATATGAAATAACATTATTGGGGGAAAAATGGATTATAGCCATGTTGGTATTTTTTTTTTTTTCCATACATGAATTTGTTGACAATTCAGTTGGATTAGTGCTCTAAGCAGCTGTCAGGCTCAGCTGGTTTACATGGTCGTTTATACTTCATTAAAAAAAAGTAATGCAATCAAAGATACAAAAGCAGTTGTAGAATTTTTCAGTATAAGGTTGGCAAGAGATTGTTAGATGGCAAAGTCTGAGTACATAAACTGGTAATGGCATTTGTACTACATAATGAATGTTGCATTACATCATGATGCCTAATAAAGAAATACTAGCTTTGTATTTTATCACACTCTGTAATAAAGGAAATACTAGATGTTATGTGGTCCAATCTCGCCTACATTCTTACTCACGGGTTCGGAGCCGAACATCGGCTCCGACCCGGCCAACTTATTTTTCTAGCATGAAGTCTCTAATTGGCTGGGCTAACCTGGTATCCCATGTTGCACTGCTCCATAGCCCCAGATCTTGTTTGCCGCTCGTGTAGCTAGGACGTGGCCTCGCTTGGCTGTGGCTAAGTAGCTTTAAAACTTTTTTTTCTCACTGAATATTGTTTTTTCCTCTCAAAAACTATTTTAATAGCTATTTGCTCTTGTTGTTTAGCATGTCTTGTGGTGTGAGTGATTTTTGTTGGTATCCCTCTGTTCCGACGAGCTAGGCCCGTTTGGACCTAGTCCTCCCTCCGTTGTATAGTTTTGTCCTAATTTTCCTGTGTAAAAACATTTTTTCCTCGCTTCTGTGTGTGTGGGTTAGTAGTCTCAAGAATCGTTTGTTAGAAATTCTTGTCAGTAGTTAGCGGTAGTTTCCCACCTTAACCGTTATTGGACTAGGGTCCTGTTACTTGTTTCTGTTGTGTACAGTGGTCATTGATATGTCAAAGGAGCAAAAGGAACATAAACACTCTGAGTTTAAGAAATATTCTAAATGCAGCTACAAGATGTCCATAACAGATGGACGTTCCGTTTGTGTATACTGCCTGGGGGCTATACATTTACAAGAGTCCTGTAGCTTTTGTCACGCTTTCAGTCCGAGGGTGCTACAGGAAAGAAAAAATAAACTTATACTGAAGGGTCTTCTAAAGGCTTCCTTTGAGGAGTCCTTGGACTCTTCCTCTGGTTCACAAACTAAAGCCGAGACTTCTAAGGCTAAGAAGAGATCTCCGGCTCCATCTGTTTCATTGGAGCCACCGGAGAAGACTACCAAATTGGATTCTACCTCCTTGGCTCCCTTGTCCTCTGGGCTGCAGAAGGTAGCTGTGGTTCTTGAATTGGCCTCTGCTCCAATTCTGTTAGAGCCCATTCGGAGCCAGTCTCCTAGTGTTAGACATGGATCTCCAGATAGGAGATCACGGTCACCTTCTCTGTCCTCCAAATCCTCCAGACTCTCTGATTTGGATGTGGATAGGGTGGTCCAGAGGCTCCTGCAGTCGCCTGTGTTGGCAAAATTATTTTGGCTCCGACCCAGTCTGCTCCGGAGCCAGTCCCGATGAGTGCACTGATGGTTCCTCCTCCGAGCACCTCCTTGTCTTCGGAGCCAGAGTGTTCTGCTCCGGGTGATGTTGGCTCCGATACTTCTTAAGGCTTTATCGGTGCTGACGTTGGCTCCAACTATGGCTGCTCCGTCCTCTGGTTTAGGAACTCTGGTTTCCTCTGTCGGGCCCGAGGGGGATACTTCGGGACTTGTGTCGAGACTTCGTGCTAGAAAAATAAGTTGGCCAAGTCGGAGCCGATGCTCGGATCCGAACCCGTGAGTAAGAATGTGAGGAGAGATGGACCACATACATCGAACGTTATGGTGAGTACATAACTTCTAGTTTTGTATTACATAATGAATGTTGTACTACATCATGATGTCTAGTAAAGGAGTACTGGTTTTGTATTTTATCATTTTAATATATTGCATCACGATCGCTAGGAGAGCAATACTGGGTTTGTACTATATCATGTTCGTTAAGAGAGCAGTATTAGTTTTGTACTACATAATGTATCTTCTGCAAAAATATTAACTAGTAAAGGCACACTGCTGTGCATTGAGGTATGCACAACAGGAAGAGGACAATAGTAGGGGAAGGATTTCTGGATGTAATGGTGAGAAGGGAAAGTGTAGATGTGGTGAGGTTGGGAGGAAGTTTGAGAAGCATTTTAGGGGAGTGAGTTGTTACTTTTGCAAGGGGAAACTTAAGAATAGCTGTATGTGTGTCTGGGGCAGGGCATTACTTGTTATACTTGTATTTGTACAGGGTAGTCTCGGCATGATAGGAGAAAGACCAGTCTCTTTAAGGGTCCAGTATGAAGCATGCTCTGTGCGTTTTTCGATGGAATGGGTTAAGATAAAGTTTTTTTTTCTTCTTCTTTTTTTTTCTTCTATTTTGATAGTATATTTTTTTTTTCACCAAACTCTACATTGATTTTATCTTTAAGGTACTACATTTTTTTCTAGATCTACTGGAGCAATACAAGCCCAATCGTCATCTAGTGAGAGGGAGGACTGGATTTTGTAGATATTTTTTAAATATGTAAAATTACAAATAATTTTGTGTCTATTTTGCTTTGTCGGAGTTGAGACATCTCGTATAAATCAGCAAATGCTGGTTAAAGGTATTTTAGCATTTACATATTTGAGCCGGTTTATAAGCTCTTTGCATTAACTAGGACAATAAGGGCTTAACATGTATATAAAATTTGAAGTCTGATGAAAGAGGACACCCTTTTCTAACACCATTTGATACTTATTGGCTCTGATGTACCTTTCTTCAGAAAGATTTATGTAGATGGCATTTCATATTGCTTTTGAGCTGTGGCATGTTTTAAGTCCTAAATGCTTAGATACAGAAAGTCTAAGAAAAACACAATTGCTTCTATGCTTATTGGTTAAAAAAACACCATTTTTAATATGCAGATATATACAGTCCGAATGAAAATGTGAACCAGGTATCTGCACAAAATGTTTTGATGGTTAATCCAGTATACATTGGCTCAAATGTTCTTTTCTTTAAATATAAAATTACAGCTTTCACAGATCTGCTTATCTCCATGTAATAGCACCAGTGTTCTTTGTCAAGGATTTCAATTTGCAACAATGTATGGGAGACTTGCCGTTTCTTTTGATTTGCCCCTTGGAAGCATAGGTATTTCAGATATTTGTTTCTAACATACAAATAATTGTTTGCTTTTTAATTTTTGGGGGAGAATATGCAGATTTCGGCCTTCTTATAAACTTCACAAGTGGACTATTTGTATTATTCTTTAGAAAACAGGATGTTCTTCCATTCACTGGTTGCAGTTTTCTTAACCGTAGGGATTCCCTGCCTCGGCAGTCCAACATCCAGACAGTATAAAAAAGCCTGCTTTTGTTTTAAGGTACGCTGTATGTTACATGTATGCTCCTTCCATAGCATAGGGCATAAAGGTGACATTCATATGTACCATCCTCAGAACTTCTTTACCACTAGTCTAAACGCATCTCTTGATAGTTTGTCTGAACGCCTGTCCTGTTTACTGGTCTTTGAGCCACTGCAGATAAATGCCCCATTGGTGGTGACTTTTAATTGCTTCTGGGAGTTAAGTGCCAGTGCGGGAGACAGATGCCACATAAAGACATCCACGAACAATGTTTTTGCCTAGGTGCCTCTCATGACTAGAAGCCCTGTCATTTGTTAGCCTACTGCGCAGTGTCTTCGGTACAAAACTATCTTCCTTAGCATTGTGTCTTGAGAGTCAGCGTCTCTAGCATCTCACTCAGGATACTATGGAAGGAACTTCCCACCCCAAGGGTCAGCCGTTTGCGAAGAAGGTTGAGAAACCAAGACCTGAATCTTCCGCTGCCTAGCCTCTGCTGGACGTTTCTCCTTGGGTTAGTGAGAACCTGGAGGTTCGCCCGGCTTTGTCTGATTTTCCTCTGCCATGACCAGGTTGGAGGCCAGTGGGGATCTGACTTTCAGCACATCTGAGGGTTTGCAGATGTCCATTTCCACACGGTCCAGAGGGAACCATGATTTATTTCTAAAAGGGCCTAGGGGTGTTCCTCAGATTTTAATTAAGGAAAAAGTCCCAACTACTGTTATTGAATGCCGTTCTTTGTCCGAGCCTTCTAAGCTTTACATGGCTGACATCCCATTAAAGAAAAAAAAAATAGTCTCTATCTCTCCTGTTCCTAGGGATACACAGAATCAGTGTCCGGCCTTCACTCGGGGTTTATTTAATGCTTTGTCATTTAAAACCTCCTCAGGGGGTTTCTGTTCCAGTCCCCCTTGGTCTTCTGCTTCCCTTAAAAGGCCCAAGGAACAGGATTCGTCTGAGGAGGAGTTGGATTCTGATCAGGAATCCCTTGCTTACTCCCAAATTCCTTCAGTCAGTCCTGATACTCCCTACAAAGACATTTCTTTTGGGGATACAATCTTCAGGATGTATATTTTTTTTTTTTTTTTTTTATATATATATATATATATATATATATATATATATATATATATATATATATATATATATATATATATATATACATGGGATTGTGCTCAGGTCTCCATCTGTAAGAGGTACTGTGGGATTGTGCTCAGGTCTCATTTGCAAGAGGTACTGTAACTTTTTGTAGAAGTGTACTGCTGCTAAACCCTCAGTGGTGTCTGTCGCATCTGACAAGCCCCCTCATTTGCTTCCTTTGCCCAAGTTTACTGCCTTGTAATAAAGAAAGCAGAACCATGGAAAGGCTAGCCAAGAAGGTTTACACTTCAGCTACCTTGGCTATTAATTGAGACCCATATGTCCAGGTATGGGTTGGCTCTCCTTTCTCAGGCTTGTCAGGTTATTTCTGATCCCCTGACTGTGAGGGTAAAACTTCTGCTTTTTCCCTGTTAAGGACTTTCCTCTTAGGTGGTTTGTCATTCCATAAGTGTAGTTATGATGCAGTAGATGCCCCTTCTAGGGCTGCTGCCTTTGGTTCATTGATGAGGTATTCTTGGCATAGACTTCAACCATTGTCTGATGATATTAAGGCTATGTTGATGAATGCTCCTCTTGATAAACAACCCAAAAGCAGCTTCCCCAAACAAGAGTTTTTAAGTCCCTTCAGGATAAGAGGAGGGCCTTACAGGAACTAGAACATGTTTTTCTGTTCGTAAATTTCAAAGAAACTACCCCAGTAAGCCTGCCTTTCTTTGCAGGCAATCTCTCCTCTCCTCTCCTATCAAGGGCAAAGAGTGACAAATGGGCTCTTCCTGCTAAGACTACTCAGACTTCGGGGACTCTATCTTCCTTTCCAGGTAAACCAGGTGCTGTCTGGCTATCCATTTCTTCGTCTTTCTCTCCCTGTTTGGCTTCGGATTACTCAGGATTCTAGGATTCTGTCCATTATTCACCAGTGGTGTTTCATGGTGTGGATATCCAGTCCCCCTGTTATGGGCATTCCTCGGCCTGCTTGGGAACAACTTTTTTGCCCCCAGAGGTACTTAAACTCCTTTTGACTCTGGGTACCATTCAAGAGGCGCCTGTCCCCCAAAAGGGGAGGGTGTGTACTTCACAGTGTTTCTAGTCTCCAGAAGAGTGTACTTGGGACACCAATTCTAGACCTTTCTCATCTAAACACTTTTCTGAAGGTGCCCTCTTTACAAATATTGTCCATTCTGACTCTGTTTAATCTTTGGATTTCAAGGATGCTTAATCTCCATATTCTAATCCATCCCCTTTTCGGGAAGCATTTGCATTTCTTAGTTTCCTGACATTTTCAATTACTAGTTTTGCCCTTTGGCCTTTCTATTGCCCTGAGGGTATTCACCAAATGTCTCACCCCTGTGATTGCTTTTTGCAGGCTTCAGGGGATCCAAGTACTTGGACGACCTGCTGATTCGGGCCTCCTCTCCATAGATTCTGTTGCAAAAATCATCTTCTTTTTGCCATTTCCCTTTTTCAGAGCTTGGGGATCACAATAAACTTCAAAAAGTAGTCTTTGACTCCTCAGGATCATGTTTTTCTAGGTTGCAGGTTTCAGCTGGTACCTGTGCTGGCATCCCTGCCTCCTCCAAGGTGCAACTCTCATCTTCGTCTTTCAAACTCTTTTTTTTTTTTTTTTTTTTTTTTTTTTCCATCCCTATGCTCCCTATATCCTAACTCCACATGAGAAAGTTTCAGTGGTTCCTGAAGACAGCTTAGTTTCAGCATGCACATCCTCTAGACTTTTTGTAGTTCCTCTCCTTCCTTGTTTCAAGAAGGAACTTCACTGGTGGATCCATCAGTTCTCTGAATCCAGGGCTCCCTTTTCACCCCCCTCTTCCCTCTCAGGAACTGTTCAGACACTACAGATTTGGGATGTGGAACGGCTTTTGACTCCCTGAAAGTACAGGGGGAGTGGTTGCCACTTCAGCAGAAGTAGCACATCAATATCTGAGAGGAGTGCTTCTGCTGGCTCTTTATGCTTTTCAGCCTCTCTTCTCCCCAGGGCCTCTTGAGGTATTGGCAGATAATACCACAGTGATTGTATATCAACAAATTGGGGGGGGGGGGTGAGACAAGGTTTTACCTCTTGCCAGTTGGCACTCGTGGTATGGGATCGTGCTGTCAAGTATCGAGTGACTCTCTCGAGGCAGTTTACATTCCCTTGGGTTAAAATATTGTGGCAGACTCACTGAGCAGGTCCTTAACTCAATCCCACGAATGGATGCTTCACAGGGATGTGTTTTTGGACATTGTCCACTGGTGGATACTCAAGTAGATATATTTGCCTCCCCGCTGGACAGACCACTTTTATTTTGTGCCAGAGTCCCAGGTCCTCTGGTGGGGAAGGTGGATGCCCTCTCTCCTTCTTGGAAGGGAGTGTTTCTTTAAGCATTCCCTCCCCTTCTCTCATTCCAAAAGTCCTGTTCAGAATTCAACGGGATTCTACCAAAATCTTGTTAGTGACTCCCTTTTGGCTGAGGAAGTATTGGTTCCCTCCTCTTCTGCATTTAACAAAGGGCAGTAATCACAAGTTACCTCACAGGGTGGACCTATTCAAACAAGACAAGGGATCCTCTCATCCATCCCCACCTGTCCACTCTTCAGCTGACACTGTGGGTGATAGGATTTGATTCCATATCTACACCTTTTTTTCTGAGGATGTCTTTAGGGTCCTGCAGGAAGCCAGGTAATCCAATACTTGGAAATCCTACTTATCCAAATGGAAGAGGTTTTCTGTTTGGTGTCTTTCGTAACCTGCATCCACGTACTGTTGATGTTCCTTTGGTTCTTTGTGTGAATTGCTCAGTGCTGGTTTAGCCTATTCTGTATAAGGCCCACTTACTGGCTATTTCTGCTTGTCTGCCTTTATATTCTAGATTTGAAGCTAAACTGTTCCTTAAGGATGTCTTTCATAAATATGCCTCCCAGAAAGCCTGTTCCTCTTCTCTGGGATCTTAATTTTTTGTTTTGGAGAAGTTGGCTCAGGGTCCTTTTTTGAGCCTGCTGCTTCAGCTTCCTTGCAACATTGCTCTTAGACTGTTCTTTTGTTGGCCCTTACTTCTGCCGGACGGGTGTCTGAGCTTCAAGCCCTTACGGCTTGTCCTCCTCTCTGTGGTGTTTCATAAGGGCAGGGTGTTCTTGCCTACTAATCCTTTGTGCCCAAGGTGGTTAATGAGTTGTCACTTTAATCAGTGTGTTCATTTACCTACTATTTCCCCTCTCTGAAATCTTCCAATGAGAGGGTGCTGCATACTTTGGATGTGCATAGACAACTCCATGTTTATTTGGAGAAGACTAGATCTGTTAGTAAATCTGATTAGTTTGTTTCCTTTCATCCTAGGTCCCTAGGTTTGGCTGTATCCAAGCAAACTATTTCTTCTTGTTATACTTTTCATGGTAAGAGCTTTCCTTTTGTAAAGGCTCATTCTATGAGAGCTGTGGCTTCTCGTGCTTTTTTTAAGAGGTTAGATACTAACCCTGTTGTTAAAGCAGTTGCTTAGACTTCTGTGCATACTTTTACCAAGCATTAGAAGTTGGATGGGATCGCTAGAGCTGGTTTTGCTAGGACCATCCTTCATGGCTTTCTAGAGAGGTCTGCTGGTACTTCCTCATCCCAAGTTTCTTCTTGAGCTTTGGCATCCTCCCAGAGGTCAAGAATACAGCAACCAGTGAATGGAAGGACACAGTAGTTTTGTAAAACCTTACATTGCAGTAGATGTCCTTTCCTTCTCTGGAGCAGTATTCACTCCCCTCCCTTGTCCATTTCCCTCCTAGATGTTCTGGTTACCTGTTGGTTTTCCTTGGACTGGCATTCCTACTAGGGCTGTCGGTTTTGAGGATGGTACGTTTGGATGTCACCTTTTTATGCCCTACACTATGCGAGGAGCATGTGTGACGTACGACATACCTTAAAGCAACAGTAGGCTTTTGTATACTGGACGGATGTCGGGCTGCTGAGGGAGGGAATTCCTATGGCTAGTACTATAACAGTGAAGGAAAGGATATCTACTGCTTTGTGTTAAGATTTTACACAACTGTATTGTCTTTTTTAAACCCAGCTGATTATCCTAACAGTTAAGGTGTCTGCAAAGTATCCCAACTAACAGCCAAACCAAAAAGGTCACAGCTAGTGGGGTTTGGATTTATTGGCCTGACTGTATCCATAAAGACTTAAAAGCAAAACATACATTCAGAAGCCACACAGCTGAAAAAGTTTGTCCTTAAGGGGTCATTTGCATATATCCCATAGGCCTTCATTACAGGAGGTTTAAGGTATTGCACAGTGAAAACTCGAGCTTGGCTTGCTTTTCTTGTGTTTTTTTTTCTCTAGTGGTTTTTGCTCCCAAAGAACTTTTCTTTGAGTAATCATTTTGTGCCACTTGCTGGTTTAGTTTTAGGAAGAAGCATTATTTTTTCCTTCAAAATACTTTTACAAAAAATAAAATTGTTACTGTAGTAGACTTCCTGTTTCTACAGAGTGCTTTAACATTTCTAGACTTATATTTGAGACCCATTTTCAGCAGAGGCCCGAGGGCAAAAGCTCCAAGTTACAGTGAATAAATTATTACAAGCATATGTTAGGACAGGATAATAAGAAATATTTAGCTGTATTAGTCATCAAAGAAAAAACATACAGTGGATATAAAAAGCATACACACCTGTGTTTAAAATGCTAGGTTTTTGTGATATAAAAAATGAGAACACTATTTTCAAAACTTTTCGCACCTTTAGTGTGACTTATAACCTGTACAAGTCAATTGAAAAACAGATTAGTTGAGGGGAAAAAATATAAAAAAAAAAAATAAAAACATACAATAAGATGGTTGCACAAGTGTGCATATCCTTAAACTAATACTTTATTGAAGCACCTTTTGATTTACTTACAGCATTCAGTCTTCTTGAGTACACCCCTGCCATCAATTAGAGACTCTGATTAACCCCAAATAAAGTTCAGCTGTCCTAGTAGGATTTTCCTGATGTTTACTCAGTTGCCTTCTACAGCAAAAGTCAGGTTCGCAGAGAGCTTACAAAGCATCAAAAGGCTCTCATTGTTGAAAGGTATCTGTCAGGAGAAGGGTACAAAAACATTTCTACAGCACTGGCTATACCATGGAACACCATGAAGACAGATGTCAAAAAAAGTGGAGAAAATATGGGACAGCAGTGACATTGCAAAGAACTGGACGTCTCTCCAAAATTGATGAAAAGACCAGACGAAAACTGGTCAGGGAGACTGCCAAGAGACCTACAGCAACACTGAAGGAGCTGCAGGAATTTCTGGCAAGTACTGGTTGGGTACTACATGTGACAACAATCTCCCATATTCTCCATATGTCTGGGCTATGGGGTAGGGTTGCTAGACTGAAGCCTTTTCTTATACACACGATATCCAGGCCTGGCTAAAGTTTGCAAAACAATACCATAGTCTCCCAAAAGCATGTGGGAAAATGTGTTATGGTCTGAGACCAAGGTTGAACTTTTTGACCACAATTCCAAAAGGTACGTTTGGCGCAAAAACACTTCGCATCACCAAAAGAGCACCATCCCCATGGTGAAGCATGATGGTGGCAGTATCGTGCTTTGGGGTTGCTTTTCTTCAGCTGGACCTGGGGCTTTAGTCAAGGTGGAGGGAATTTATGAACGGTTCCAAATACCAGTCACTTTTGGCCCAAAACCTTCAGGCATCTGTTAGAAAGCTGAAGATACCTCTAAACATGACAATGACACCAAGCATACATCCAAATCATCAAAAAATGGCTTCACCAGAAGAAAAGGTTTTGAATGGCCCAGTCAGAGTCCAGACCTAAATCCAATACAAAACCTGTGGGGTGACCTGCACAAGAGCTACCCTCCCAATCTGACAGATTTGGAGCACTTTTGCAAGAAAGAGTGGGCAAATATTGTCAAGTTAAGATGTACATGCTGATACTCCTTCCCAAGAAGACTGAATGCTATAATTAAATCAAAAGGTGCTTCAAAAAAAGTATTGGTTTAAGGGTGTGCACACTTGTGCAACCAGCTTATTTTACATTTTTTACTTTTTATATTTTTTCCCCTTAACAGATTTGTTTTTTTTTTGTTATTTTTATTTATCACAAAAACCTGACATTTTAACAGGGGTGTGTACACTTTTTTTTTTTTAATCTGCTGTATATAACTTTAATAATGGTTAAAATGTTTAAGAAAAATCATAATATTTAGAGCAAACATAACTACAGTTGAGAAAATGTCACTTGGCTAAACATAGCTTGAGTTTTATATATGAATGGATAAGAGTATGTATTAATGGTTAAATGGGCATGCCTTCGCTGAAGGTTGGGTGTTGGGCTGGCAACTCGGCACCATACAAAATATACTGCCAATCATTAGCGGACCGGAGTTCCACTGTGGCAATCCCTAACCGGGAAAAGCCGAAAAGACAAACAATTAATGGTCAAGTGTTTAAGTAGGAGACGAAAGGTCTACCTAGTCAGCTTGAGTATGTTGACAGGAATGCATTCTGGAGAGTAGGGTGGAGACAGTGGTCAGCTAGGATTTAGGCAAGAGCAAACTCAGTCCTTGGGTGCACTTGAGCAAAGATTTAAATTGTTGAGAGTTAGTATAGGTTGTGGGGGTCCGAGTCCATTTCTGGTGATACAATTGGAGTAAAGAGAATCACCTTAGAAGTTGTTGGCTTTTGTGACTTGTTGCAGAAGCTTGTCAGAAGACCTAAGTTGCCCTTGTATTAGACTGGGATTGAAGTAGGTTTTGGAGAGACTTTTCGGAATGATGTACTATTCTGTGGGCTGTGTTGTAAGGTGGGTGAGGGTAAGGAGGTTGGGTAGTTCCAGCCAATTTATATGTTATAAGGCATTACAATGATGTGTTCTATATGGGAAGTTGCTTAGGAAATCTAGCAATCTTGTTAAAGAAAACTGATCTAGCATGACTAGAAGCTTGCTATAAGTTGAAGATGGCAGAGGCATAGAGGAGGGTTCATGGTAAATGGGCCCTAGTAATAGATTGTCTAGTGAAGTCTGTGAGATATGGTTTTGATCTGTAGAGAGAGCCTAGTTTTGTGTAAACTTTCTTTATAGTAGCCGAGAGATTTATCAGATTTCATATTGACAATTGTGACGCCAGGTAGCTTGGATTTTGGAACTGGTTAATTTTTTTGTGGTGTTAAGTGTATATTAGGAAGGGAGAGAGGTGATCAGTAAGCTGCTTGTTTGAGAAGAACCATTCATTTTGTCTTATTGGGATTCCGTATTAGTTGGGAGGTAGGAAGCCAAGGTTCTTCTGCTGAGGAAGAGATCATAGGAAGTTACTAGGCTATTGACCCTGAGGTCCTTACAAGCCTAGCCAAGAATTTAGCCCATGTTTCAACAAGCCACCACCCTATGCCACTGTCCAGCAGGGACATGGCTAGAATCCCAGGGGTGTATTTTTTTGTTCTCCATCCAGTTTTTCAGGTTGCGCTTAAAAGGGTTAATGAGGTACTCTGCTTGACGTAGAGAGGGAGTCTCTGGGACAAAAATGTGTCCTGCCAACAAGTCGTGTTGATGTCCCAGACCAGGTTGAATTTGTGGGTGCAGGTTACTTGAGTGGAGCTTGACTTGTGAATATGCAGCAAGTCCCATCAGGGCAGGGTCTGAGATTGCTTTTGTATGTCAGACGGAGGTCACCTCTGAGGAGTTTGTAGGAGACAGGTCCTTTAGCCTATCTGTGTAGAGTAGATGCTTGAGGCCCTGGATTCTCCTGGTGAGGAACCTCTGTGGTCTCCAGCTGCTGCATGTTCTTTGTGAGGTGCATGCTGAAAGAAGTATTGTACTCAATAATGGGTCATGTAAGAGAAGAATGCAGGTATGTTATGACCACCTTGTCCCCTGGATGAGATACCCTTACTAATGAGGTGGGCCATGTAGAAAGCTTTCCTTACAATGGATGCAGTATGGTGGTCCGAAGTCAGTTTGCCATCAACCTGGGTGCCCAAGTCCCTCACGACTGTGTGCCTAGGACGTTATTATCAATGTAATAATTTGTGGGGACATCACTCTCCCCAAATGGGATGATGCATTTTTTAGCATTCAGTTTGAGGCCATGTTTCTGGCACCAGTCGCTTGTTTGGGTTAGAGCCTCCTTGGAGGATGTTAACATCGCTAGGGGAATTGATGACTGCACCCAGCTTGCAGTCTTCTGCAGACTTAGTCAGCTGTATCCTACTGGTTTTGGTCTGCACCTCAAAAGTATATCCCAAACAGCAGAGGCCCTAAAACTGATCCCTGGGGTACACTGCTTGTTACGGGTCTGCTGCTTGAGGTGGCTTCCCCTATTTTGATTAAGTGGGTTCTGTCAATGAGCCAGTTTGCTACCCATCTGGTAACGCATGGATTTATGCCTAGTTGAGAGTGTTTATCTATTATACCAGAGTGGGGAATAGTATCGAAGGCTTTGGCCAGGTCAGGGTAGACTGTGTGCATGGTCTTCCCCTCGTCCATGGACTTGGTGACTGTCTCAAAGCAGTCTGCCAAATTTAACAGGCATGACCTCCCCTTGACAAAACCAAGCTGTGTGGGATTGAGTGTCTGGAGGTTGCCATGTCCGTGTTAATGACATCCATGATGATCCGCTCCATGGCCTTGCAGATCAGCTAGTGAGGTTGATGGGTCTATAATTTACTGGATCAGTGGACTCTCCACCTTTGTGCAAAGGGATGATGTTGACTGTCTTCCACTTGGCTGGGATGACTCACAAATTGTGTTCCTAAGGTAGTAGTAGATGGTTCTGTTTACAATGAGGCAGTTGCTACACTGTCTCAGGATGCCCATATCAACTAGGCTGGCAGGAGAAAACGTAAGAAATTGTCTATCTGTATTTATCAGAAATTGAGGGAGAGAGGCCAGAGAGAGGTAAGAGGGTAAAGGGTGGAAGGTCTAAGAGTAGTACTAGGCGATCACACAAGTCCTACTAGGAGAATTTGTAGCTGTAATACCTCAAAGGGTTTAAAAATATGCAGCTGAAGCTCTGCATGCAGCAAACTTGTATCTAGACTATGCTACTCAATTTAAGGTTAAGAACACAGTAAAAAAAAAAAATACCTCTCAAAACTAGCACAGATTAACCACTTAGTCAAAATAACAGAGCTTACAGTATGAAAAAATAAACCGTAACGAAATGCAGTTACAGTAATGAACTGCAGTAGATGGCAATGAAATAGTTAAATTGCTTTAAAACAGACTTCACAATCACAACGGTAAAAGGCAGCTCAAGTAAAGCAGAGCTGTGTTATTTCTTGGAGTTTAGTGAGTGAGGGGGGTGCTCAGATGAGCGTGGAGTCATCAGCATATTATATGATGATATATGATATTGTATGGCATAGGCAATGTGAGCTAATTCCTGGAACTGTCTGTATTTGCTGTAACCCTCTGAAGTTGTGCGCCCTTGCCTTATGAACTAAGCCTCTGTAATCGGAATGATCTTTCTCCGTATGCTTTTTAAATCCTAGAGTTAAGTATGACCTGCTTTAGAAAAGATCATAGATGAGCAGTCTGGTATCTCCCTGGATAAACTTGTGTTCATTAAGTAGCCCAGATGCTGGAGGAGGTAGCAAGGAGAGAGAGTTGAGTTAAAGGCCCACCTTAGGATTGTGTCCAGAGAAAAGTACATTAACTCCATTGCAAAGGGGTTGGGGGAAATGAGCTAGGCCAAGGACGGTGTTCAGTGTTCACTTACACTTGGCATAGAAAAAAAAAAAGACTGCCGGTGTACCTGGATCAGGCACATCCCTCCTGAAGTTTTTGATGCTGGAAGTGGGGAGGGATGGATGGTCACAGAGAGAATGTGGAAGTAAAAGTACTTAAATCCTTGTATCTTCACACATTTAAAAAAAAAAAAAAAAAAAAAGCTAATTTTGTTGGGGCACGAGTTCCATAGGCTAGATCTTGCCCGCTCACATTTGTTTGCTTTCATTGTATATTTGTAATAATGCAAAACATGTATAACAGCATGTATTCGGTTGTATCTGAACTTGCGGACTGTAAAGTGGCTGAACTGTGCCCATTATCCTGGTTAGCAGACAAAAAAAGTGAATACTTTGAAGAGTAGAAAAGGAAAACTAGACAGCTGTGAGTTATTGCAATGTAAGAAAATATTGCAGCATTTCTGGTTTAAAAAAAATTCCAGGCAGGGTAATGGTACATAGTCTGTCACTGAGGTTTGACTGGTAAAGTTTACAAATGGTTGCGGTCAGATAGTGCAACAAGGCATTTTAGCAAACCATGGAATGCCAGCAGGCAGCCTCTCTAACTTTAGAGGTGGTATGTATAAAGTGAAAAGACACTGAAGGAGGACAGTTAGAGTGCTGCTAATGTAGCAACACTCCCTGGAATTGGGCAGTAGGGTGATACTATGAGGGGCACCTGCCTGAAATAGCTGTAGAAAAGTTTTTATTGTTGAAATTTCATTTATTTTTGTTTTTTATATTCCTTTTTCTTGCATTCGCAACCACTGACGTTCCTGTATAACCTATTTAGCTCAGTTAACCCCCCCACCCCCACAGTCATCTGAAGACACTGGAGTGGACAGTGTTGTAGCAAATAACAGCTGTCTTCTGATGGGAGGCTTTTATTTGATTTCCAGCTCCCATTACTGTTGTAGCCTGATGAGTGAACCACTGAAGCAGGGTCTGCAGCACTAGACCACAGGCTCTGTTGGGGTAGCTGTGTCCACAAATGCTGCATTGTAAAGTTGATGTGTACCCTGTCAGTATAGTGCCCATCTTACTGCTTGCATTGGCACTCAGCCATCAAGTGTCTGCCTCACAGCACAGTAGACTACCTTTCCACTCATGAAAAATGAGCAAGCCAGCCTTGACCACGTATTTCACAAGCCATGTCCACCCTTAGCTGGTCCCTGATGTTCCTATACTTGACAGTCCACCTCTGGCCTGCATGCAGTCAGCACTTCATGTTTGTGCATGGTGTGCATGGTGGAGCCAGCTCTCTTCTGCTGTATTCAGAAAGAGAATTGTTTGGTGCTGTAATTTACTAATGGCAGTGTTCATTGTAAACCTGTCTTTGTGGGTGTGGTTAGACTGATATGCCATAAATATTTTCATTTGAATGCACTTTGTGTGGCTGTGTGCATGCACCCTTCTACTGTCACATTAAATTGAGTTTCCTAGTTTAAGTACTTTTAAAGCATCTTTGAACACTGATGGTCCAAACCCCAGTCAATACAAATGACAAAATATCTGCCACCAAATGAAGTGGCACACATTTATCTTTGCGGCAAAAGCCAGTGCACTTGGATAAAATAGCTGGACTGCTGCCATAGAATTTTTTTTGTGCATAACCATTCATTTTCTGTCTACACCCAAAATAGTATTTTGATGTTTATTGTGAGGGTTTTGGATTTGCTGTCTACAATTCCTTTGTAATTAAACTACTTCTGTTGAGCCTGTCCATCTGTGGTTCAGCAACTCCTGGACCATAATACATCAGTGGTGCCATAAGAATGCATTGTTGATTCCAGTGGTGTCAGGACTCTAGACACTGCTAAATTGCCATTTTTTTCAGAAGACTTGTAGAAGAATTCCCCCAATCTACTGATGAGCCAGTTTCACAAAAGCTTTGCCAATGTACCATTTCAACAGGTGGTACTTACTGTGGGGACACTGCAGAGGCCACTTTGCACAAAAGTTTTGCAAGGTGAAGTCATAACTACTTTGTGTATTGGTGATGAAAGTGGTTGTTCAGTCACTCCAGGCTCTAAAAGAATGGATGCCACTGGGTCCAATTACTTCAGGGATTAAGACCTGCAGGTACATAGCTCTGTCCATGTCTTCTCAGGCTACCTCTGCCCCTTCCAGACCTCTCCAGCCATGTTGGTTGCTCATGAAAATGTCACCAGGCTACTTCATTTGAAGAGTTTTATCACTACAGCAAAGTTCCACTTTCAGGTTATTGTTTTTCTCTGTATTCTTCTGTCTTGCATATACACCATACTGTGTATTTAAGACTGTTGCATGCTGTTTTTATTGCTGTGTTGTGACAGTTTCCTTGTGTACATTTTGTTGATTGGCTTGGCACTTCAATGTACTGTAGTGTCCCTTTTGAGTTGCTATACAAGCACAGATAAGAGTCTCAGTACTTTAGTGCTGGTCTTGGGTAGGAATCTTCAACCCACAGGGACACTTTCTAGACACCTCAAATGTCTGGGAGGTACTTTTCTTCCTTGAGGGACTGTTCTGTTTTTGTAGCTCTCTTTAAGCCTTTCACCATTCATTTCTTAAGCTCAGGGCTGTCCTGGTTTTGAGTCCAATCTTGGCATCAAAAACTTCTCCCAAGAAAAATCTGTGCTGTCAAGGCTGTTCCTTTTGCTCTCAAGGAGTTCAAGGTGATTGATCTTAGTTTTAAGATTTCGGAGGATGATGTTGGGGGGGGGTTCTAAATATGTTCTTGTTTAAATAACTTAAACTGCCAAGTGCGTTTCTGGTATGGTTGCACTTAGTACTCTCAGGGCAGTACTACCAGCGTAGCCTTGGGACTAGAATTATGTATCTCCTCTGCTTTTGATGGACCCATATGTCGAGTTTGTCTAACTGCACTGTGTAAAAATATGGAAGACCTTTTTTTTTCAGGATATAGCACATATGGTGTTGGACCCCTTCCCTAGCATCTTGTCATCCTTTTACTTTCCTGATGTGGTTACCCTTGATGGCATATTACTTGGGTTGGTACTTGAGTGTTATCACAACCACGCATTCTTGCAACCATGTTATCTACTACTCTATTCATTTGTTTCACCCTGGCTGTTTTCTCTTTGTCTTTTTAACTTCTCTTAAAGCCTAAATGAGAAGGGTTCAGTCCATCCATTGTTCCAAGCAAACTGTCAGCCAAAATTTCAGACGTTTCTTCACAGGAATGTAGACATATTTGTGGAATATGACACACTACTTCCTTTGCTGGATATTCATTCAGTGAAATAATCAGACAGTTGTACTTCACACTGAGAATTCCGATGATTAAAACAAACTGTGAATGAAAAAAGATCACCACTACAGACCATGAACAAACCAGTATGTATTAAGTCACCACATTCATTTTTGCAGAGTGTTGCAGTTAGTCCATTTCGGCTGCTTAATTAGTCTAAGCCTATATACAAATCAACTCTGGGATTGCACTACAGTACTTAACGCGGGTAACTCGAAGGCTTTAAGAGAAGTTAAGACCTGGCAGGTTCAAAAAGTAGTAGATAATGTGGTTGCGATTTAATACGTAATAACTTGGTTGCGATAATACGCAAGTACCCTTGGGTCTTTGGTCTTTGCTGCTTGAGATTGGCAGTACCTTTGTCTGCTTGGCGTTACTGCAGACCCCTAGTGTCTTTGCAGGCCTTGGTGAATGAACCACATCTTGACGTGATCCAGCTTGTGGCTTACCTAGTTTTCTGCTACTTCTGCCTCGTCTTTCCTTGTGATGCAGAACCAAGGGACTGAGTTCTGCACACTGAATGCCAGAAATTGTTCCGTTTGGAATCTTCCTCATCCAGGTACAGGATGTAATGACACATGTCCAAAAAGAAGCATGTCGATTCTGCATAAAAGTTCATTACCTTAGACTGCGTAAAGTGATCTAATAGCTTATCTGGTCTTGTGTGTCAGTGGTTGAAGATGCATATTATTTGGGCTTTCAATTTAGAGGCATAGTTCCAGTTTGAATCATAAAGCTGTATAACAGTAGAGGCAAGTCAGCCCTACCCATTTAGATTCAGAAGTGGATAATGCTATTTTCTTAATATTTTAGCTTTGGTGGCATGCAGATTGATTTCAGCAAACTAGTATCCAAATGTTTGCACATTTTAGGAGCAAGCTTAATTTTTTTGTTGCAGTTCCATTATACTCAAAGCTACATGTCTTCTACATGTTGTGTAGTAGGCATGTTAAGAATTCACAAAAACTAATTTTTCATGCGAAAATATTACATGTACTTTGGCTTCGATACTGGTGCTCTGCAGTAGTCAGTAACACTTTTTCTGGACTTTAGTTGCAGCAGATGTGGTTTTGGAGGGAGGATTTCCTTTTCCTGATGGCATAATGTTGTCTTTAGTGTATGTGAAGGACAATGTTTATGTAAAAGACAGTGTGACATTTCTATATAAAGGTATATTTTTGTGAAGGTTTCCTATATGTATTTTTATTTATATTGTACTTTTTGTTGGGAAACCATGACGTTTCATCTGTAAAAGTTTTAATCTAGGCTACTGCCCCCCACACACACACACACACACACACACTTCTTACCTGTGCATGTTCCTAGCAGACCCGTCTTGAGCAAAAATATCTGTTCTAGTGTTGTGCAAGTTCAACACTTCTGGTATGGCTCTGACATGGCTGGTGGCATCTGTGAGCTTTCTCACAGTTAAATTGAGAAGAAAAGCTGATTTCATGCAATAAATATAAAACAAAAATCACTTGTGCAATCTTGTGACACACACTCAGCCCAAGTCCAAGATGAAAGATTGGCAAAAGGGAGAAAAGACTGTTGTGGGAGAAACTGGAGAAAGAGGCATCAGTGACATGGTTGAAATTGCAAGGAAAAAGACTGGGGTATGGTGAAGTCCTGAAGGTAGTGAATCTTTAGATTATATGAAGAAAAATGACAAAATAATGGAAGTTGGAGATGGCCCTTTCGAGTTGCTTGAGATGGTCTCTGAAGGGGGGGGGGCAGCGAGAGAACTGAGGTTAGCGGAGCTTGATGAAATGCAGAAAAGTTCTAGGAGCTGGAAGACTGGGAATGGAAGGAATTTAGAATCTTGGATGTTTCTACGGGAGAATAGGCCGGGGAATGTAAGGATTACATGGTCTAGCAACTAAGGAAGTGGATGGGTTTGTGTACTGAAACAGCCATTCATTTGGTTAGGAGACGCTAGGTATAAACTTCAGCAAGATCAGCTGCCCACTTCTCAGAACAATTGCTATAAAAGTACAAAATTGTTAGCTGGAAGAGTTTTTTCTGTGGCAGAAAGGGGAAACCTCCTGCAAAGGGGGTGGGTGTTTGTCATTCTAGTCCCAGGAGTAGTCACTGTCTACAGAGACAGACAGATTTATTCCTTACTTTAAATTCTGCAGGCACATGGAACATGCAATTCAAATTAGTTTGTCCAGCTAGATTTAAATTTTTTTCCCCACTGGGAACCAAAAGTTTCATGGGGTCCTGCAGTAGAGCTGTCAAGATATGGGCAGGTACTTCAAAAGTCAGTTAAAATGTATTTATCATGTTTGCAGGTGTATTTATCATGAGGAGTACAACAGGAAATAAAATTGTAAAGTAGCAAGTTATTTTGGAAAAAAGTAAATATTATAGTTGCATTTTTATTTATTTATATAGTTTCACAGTTTACTTTTTTTCTGTCCTGACCCACAAAATGATGCCATGGTAGGTACTGAACTATTTAAGTTGTCTTTCTAGTTACTACTTTTAATGCATTTAATGTGGAAATATAATAGTCTAGTTCATAGCGTGTAGATGAATACTAGGCTAACTGAACAGACAGGGCCATTTTGACCATTGCCACTAACGCAATCAGAATCAAACCCTGGCACCTTGTGTCTATAATATGAAGACCTTAACCATTATGCCATAAGCATTAGGTAGTGAGACTATGGGGTCAGTCATCATGCTGTTGTGGCAGGGTTTTTCAGCTTTGAGAAAGTATTCAGGGGGCTGTCCTCATCAGAAAAACAAAATGCCAGACTAACACCATTTTTGCATTAAAAAGCTGTTATTTAGAATTTAATGTAGTAAGGAGGTTCTATTCAACTCAGATTTGTAAAGTGTGACGCAAAAAAAAAGCTAGAGAACCAAACAAAGCAGAGGGGAAGAAAGCTGGCCAACAAAACTTAAAAAAAAAATAAAATTAAATTAAAAAAAAAATAATGTAGGACAAGACTATATAGAAGGTAGAGCAGCATACAAAGAAAGTCAGAGATTTGTTATCGGAGGAGCAACAGTCTCGACTGGATCTGCAGAGGAAGCAGAAAAATGACCGACCCAAACCAGGTTGTTCAGAGGAAGTTTATTGAACTGTAAAGTGGTGGATGAACGAAGTATTAGTGAAATAATGTTATACTTGGCTTTCTGTTGATAAGCAACTATTTAACATTGATAGCTTCTAAAAAATGCAATTGTATATAATTGAATGTTGTAGGTGCATTTATGAGTAGGAAGAGAATTTACTTTTATTTTTAGGTTTAACTGGAAGTTATTTTAGACTGGGTAATATTTATCTAACCAATGACTATCTAGTGGGGAACAGGTAGTGTACTAGAATTATTGAACCCAAGAAACCCCCCCCCCCCCCAAAAGCTAGAAAAGGGCCTGTAATATGGGAGAGTTGATTGAAAAGAAGGGAGGGGGAAAAATGTGTTAAAACAAATGGATGACAAATTAGCGGTAAAGCTGAGGAAATGTGATTAGTGGCTGGGATTGACACTCTGACCCCATGTGCAAAATGGAAAAAGGGGTTGAGGATGGGATGGATGGATCAAAAAAAAAAAAAGGAAGAAGAAAGTAGGATCTGGATGGAATGAGGGTGGCTTTCAAAATAGTGTGCTAAAGGAGTCCAAGGAAAAGGTGGGAAAGTCAGTGGTAGAATAAAGGTTTTAAATGAGGTTTTGAACATAATGCATAAGCTTCAGAAGACGTTTGTAGGCCATTGCAACCAAATAGAAGGGACTGGATGCAGTATAGAGGCATATTTTAAATTTTATGATGAAGTTTAAAAGAAAAAATGCAGAGTTGGTGTGGGCGAGTTTACATTTTTTGAGTGAAGGAAGGACGGATGCCCAAAAATGCAAGATTAATATGTAGGCTATAGCAATTAATGGAAGACGCAGGGAAACTTCAGAGGAAACGGAGGGAGGTGTGGCAGAAGCTGTTGAGGCAGACAAATAGAAGGAGGATGGAAAGAAGTGCAGAATATTCAGATGGAAATGTTTTACATAAATTACTTCAATATAAAGTATTTCAAACCTGCATCAAAATTACTTCCTTTAGTATGTGACCATTTACAAAGTTTTGTAATCTTCTGTTTCCTACAAAGTTTGGGTATATTACTTCCGTTTATGGTGGATAATATACATGTGTTGTATATGTGCACGTGTGTAAGTTGTATATGCTGCACTTATAAAAGGTGACACAAATGGATATGTAGTACATTTGTGTAGCTAAGTTTTGGAACATCAAAGCTACTGAAAGTCTTTATCAACAGTGTTCAGTTGCTAAAACTTAAATTTTACATTCAGCAAATACAAAAGGGGGATCCTGAGACCCCCCCCCCCCAAAAAAAAAGCTAGCTTGCTTTAAAACAAATCTCTAAAACAGTTTATGGAACTACTTCAATAAAAAATGGTTATGGAACTAGTTTAATGTAAATGTAAAGATTTTTATTTACTGCAACAATGCACACACAACTATTTCAAAACCTTGACCCCACCTGTCAAGCCCTTGGAAACCAGATTAATTTCCATTGGAATGAAAACTGTTAATCAGAAACAGCATTACTAGCAAATATGATGTAGTATATTTTAGTTAACTGCCTTCAGTAAACTGCTTCAAATCAATTACAGCAAAGAAAAAAAAAAAGTACAATATCTTTGTGAGATTAAAGCCATTCAAGAGATGTTCCATTCATGTAAGTTTGGGCAGCTTTATCTAAAGCCCTGTTAATTAGAAACTTGGGCAGCTAATGTAGTCTGAAGTGGTAAGTGCTGTTATCACATGAGCATAGAAGTGTCTCATTATAAATACATATGTTAGTCAGTTTATACTGAAGGGTGGCTAGCCCTGCCGTGGTAGTAGTTGTATACCACACACTCATACTCACACCTATGTCCAACTCAGAATGTCCAATCTACCTACTGCTCCTCTTTGAAATGTGGGAGGAAACCAGAACACCAAGAGGAAACGCACGCAAACACAAGGAAGGAGATGCAGACTCTGCACAGAAGTGACTTCTTGACCCCACGTGCAAAATGAGGGAAAAGGCGGTGATGGATATGTGTGTTGCATATTTGTGTGCAGTATCTGTGTTTTTTTTCTATGTAGGCCGCAGTGGTTAGCGTTGTCGCCTTACAGCAAGAGGTTCTCCAGTTCGATTCTCGGCTGGAGTGTCTTCGCTGTGGAGTCTGCGTGTCCTCCCTGCGGTCGAGCAACGTTTAAAGACATGCAGGCAGGTGTGTGTGTGAATGGGTGTGCCTTCTTTGAAGGTTGTGTGTCGGGCTGGCACCTCGGCACCATAATAATCCACTGCCAATCATTAGTGGACCGGAGTTCCACTGTGGCGACCCCTAATGGGAAAAGGTGAAAGACATTAGTATCTGCGTTTTTCTATATTTGCATGTACGTGTAAGCACTGTGTGGAGTATATATAATAATGTTATGTAGTCCTGTCTCACCGTAATTCTTGCTGGATGGGCTCTGAGCCGAACCTCTGCTCCGACTCGGCCAATACTAAAGCTCAAGAGCTTTTACTGGCTCGAGGCTATCCCCTAACCCATGGTGTACCATGGCAATTCCCCAGATCTTGTTTTCCACGAAAGCTTAGAGGTCGTCTTCTTTACTGGCTCATTGGCCAAGTGAAATTTTTTTTTGATATTAATAGTTTTGCCCTATTCTGTAGAGTGATTGCGTGAGTGTTGGCTTCCCCTGTCCCTTTCTTTAAGGATTGTATGGCCCATTTAAGTTAGAGGGCTGTAGTTGCCCTTTTAAATTAGAGGGTCTTTCCTCTGTTAGTTTTCTCCTTCTATAAAAAAAAAAAATAATTTCTCTTATAGTTGTATTATTAGTATTGTATTTGCTCTTTCCTTCTCTTGAAAACCAATATGTCTAAGCATAAAGATGGAGAACAAAAAGAACACCGCCCTTCTGGCCTTAATTGTGATGAATGTTCTCAGAAAATGTCGCTGACTGATAGTAACACCGTTGTGTGTGTACTGTCTTGGAGAGCCTCATTTACAAGAACCCTGTACCTTCTGTCATGCGTTCAGCACCAGAGTTCTTAATGAAAGAAAACTCATCGATAGGGGTCTTATGACAAGTTCCTTCCAAGAACAGCTGGAACAAGGTCAGACAGTTCCTAAAAGTCATAAAAGGAAATCTCCATCGGTTCCTGCTTCGGAACCGACAAAAAAATATCAAAAGCAACAGAGCCGAAGAGTTCTGGCTCCGATTCTGCTGCTTCCGTCTCTGTGCCGTCCATTTCATCTGCTCCGAGACCAATCTGTTGAGACACTCGTCTATCTTGGAACCAGTTTCACCAACTTTAAGATCTCCTATTTTGGAAAGGAGATTATCTCCATCTATCTCCACCCGTTCCGCCAGGACACTATCTGATGAGGATGTAGAGCGGGTGGTGAAGAGGCTGCTCTGTTACCCGGCGCTGGCAAAAATCTTAGCTCCTCTGGACCCAAAAGCTTTGGATCCATACCATCCTCAGTCTCTCTGACTGCTTTGCTCTCTGAGTCTCTAATATTTTGGGTCATTTAGTGCTGGAACCCTCTTCCAAGAACTCCTGTTCCTGCTTTCTCTGAACCGATAACTCTTAACTTTATCGACTCAGTCTGGAGCCGAGGGGTCTGGGAGCCGACACACTCTGGTCAATTCAGATAGTGATGGTCACCCCAGTTTTTCTTAGGATATGACCCTCCCTCTCGGTGCTTCGGCTTGTGTAGGCTCTGCTCCCACGTCCACTTTGGAGCCTGCCCCTCCTGCTCGGAGTCTACCTTCCAGTTCCTTGGAGCGGAGGTCTTCTTTGAAGAGGTAAGGCTTTCGAGACGATAGAGCTTTGTCTAGTGCTAAAGCCCTGCCATTGGGACCAGACGTCCCTCCAGCAGCCTCTTCTCCCCCACCTGCCCCTAGGCATAGGGAACCAGAGCCCCTATTGGAGGTGTCCCCTCTTTGAGACCTCCCCAGATAACCCCACTGGAGAGGTCCCTCAGAAGAGAGTTTGTAAGAGAAAGCATATTGACTCCAAGTCTGTCACTTCTGACACTGATTTGGATGAATCTGAAAGGTCCCCAAAATCTCCCTCTGAGAATCTCTTTTGCGGACATCCTTGAAATCCTTAGTAGGGTTAGAGGTCTTCCAATCACCCCTCTGAGGACGAATCCGTGTACCTTGAAACTTTTGATTCCCAACCTTGCAGCTCCTGGGTGACATAGCCATATGACCAACTGCTAGGGGTCATATCTCGGAAAGCTTGGACCTCTCCAGACACAGTGGAGCCTGTCCCAAGGAGGCCGAATAAATTTATTACTGCTGTAGAAAACAAAACATTTCTAACCAAGGGAGTACCTGTGGATGCCATGGTGGTAGTAGCAGCCCCAAAGGAGTTATCTGAGACCTCCTCAAATATCCATCTTCCGAGTATAGGATGATGGATAGGTATGGAAAGCGTACTTTTCCTTCAGCGGCCTTTACCTTACAATCGCTAAATTACCTGTTCCATTTTACTAGGCTTCAAAGAGATCTCCTAAAGGAGTTGGGAGATGCCCTTCAGGGTTCAGTAGCTTCGGGATCCGCTGACTAGGTATTTTCGCAGCTCTCCACCCTTACCTCTATTGCATACTCCTCCATGAGGCTGATTTCTTACGCAGCTGATGGTGTGAGCAGGTCGGCCGCAGCAGGGATCTCTCTTGGGAGACCTTCCTGGATGCATCTATGCAATTTTACAGAATCCTTAGTCTTCCTTTACCAATGTCCCCTTTGATGGTTAGACTCTTTTTGGACCTCGGGTAAAAGTGACTTTGACCAGGTGGAAGCAGGAAGGGAAAACCTTATCTGCTGTCCAAGTCCATTTCTCCCTTCCTTCCACACTCTATCCCAAGGGACAAACAGGAGGGAAAGTTTGGTTCCATAAATCCCAAAAAGTTTTCCCTCAAGCACAATGTCAACCCTCCCTTAGAGGCAGAGGGGAAGGTTATAATGGAAGGTGCCGCGCTTGTGGCAGAGGGGGGTGCACAACACCATGGTGATTGAAATCGACCCTTTCATCGCCCCTGAGGGGTTGCCCAACTGTCTGTCTCTGGAGGCAGTCGGGGGTTATCTCTCACTGTACCCAAGGACCTGGCTACCAATTTCTCAAGATCAATCGGTACAAAATATAATTTCCAGAGGTTACATCATTCCTTTTGTTTCCGATCCCCCTACAAATCCGTCTTTACCAGATGTACCACCCAATCAAATAGACCATGCAACATTAGAGGTTATCTCTTTGCTTCAAAAAAAGTGTCATCCAAGAAGTCCCCACAGAGCAAATAAGATCCGGAACTTACTTGTGATCCTTTTGGTTCCAAACAAAACCGGGGACTGGATATCGAAGTTCCGTATGATCACTCTGCCGTCAGTTTTTCCATTTATCGGAAAAGACAATTGGATGTGCTCCATAGATCTTTAGGACGTGTACTACCATATCAAAATGGACAGGTGCTCCAGAAGACATCTATGCTTTCGGCTGGAAGCCAGTCATTTTTAATTTCGAACACTGCCCTTTGGCCTCACTACAGCCCCCAGTGTGTTCACCAAATATATGACGGTGGTCACGGCTCACCTGAGACGTCAGGGATTCTAGGTGTTTCCGTACTTAGACTACTGTCTCCTCACTGCTACCACCAAGCAACAACTAATCCAAGCCAGGGATGAGACCCTATCCTTGTGCGCTAGATTAGGAATTACAGTAAATCTAAAAAAATCCACCTTGTCTCCGTCGCAGCATATTGTATTCTTAGGCTCCGACATAGACTCAGCCATCATGACAGCAAAACTGACACCAGAAAGGATAGAATCGTTGCACAACCAGGTCAGATTCTTGCTGACCAAAGACAAAGTACAGGCCAGGATAGTTCTTAAAGTTCTAGGGACTATGGCATCCACCATTCTTTTAGTTCCCCTAGTCTGTCTACAGATGAGTGCTTCAGTGGCTACTATTTGCCCAGTGGTCCATGCAGGATCTACCCTTGTCCCACCAAATACTCATTACAAACTCCTGCAAGAAGGATCTAACATGGTGGTTACATGCAGCTTTATCTAGGTCGTCCCCTTGTTCTCCCTCAAAATGCAGTCTTGACCACGGACGTTTCCTAGATAGAGTGGGGGGGACATTATCTAGGAACGACTGTCCAAGGTATCTGGAAGGATCACTAGAACCACTTGCACATAAATGTTATGGATATGAGAGCAGTGCTATATGCATTGCAAGCACTTCACAGTTCTCTTCCCATCTTCCCACCGGGGCAATTGCGATTCAGACATGTCTGTAGTGTGGTACATAAGCAAGGGGGAACCAAGTCTTACCCACTTTGTTGAGAGGCACAAAGAGTATGGAAATGGGCTATGGGCTCTCAACTTTTTCTGGTAGCAAAGCACATTCCGGGGAAGTCCCGTGTGATGCTAGACAAACTGAGTCTAGCAATTCTGATGCCTCACGAGTGGTCCCTGAAAACAGAAGTTGTAGAAGAGATTTTCTGCAAATGGGGCCACCCTTGCTGCGATCTATTTGCCACGTACATGAATGCCAAATGCAACAACTACTTTGCCCTCATTCCCCATCCGGGGATGTCACCCAGGGGACGCTCTGGTCCACAATTGGCCTCTGGAACTTCTTTATGCTTTTCCACCCTTTCCTCTTGTGCCCAAAGTGATTCAGAAAGCAAAACTGAGTACCCTGATCCTCATTGCTCCTTACTGGCCTCGCCAAGTCTGGTTCCCCTTCCTGTGGCCTTATCTCTTGGAGGAACCATGGATTCTGGAACCATCTCCAGACCTTCTGATTTACCAATCAGGACAGTTCCATCCTATCATCCAAACCGCTCCAATTCCAAGAATAGCCAGGTGTATATCCCTTTCTACTACTGTTAAATGTATCCTCATTTCTTCCCACAAACCTTTCACCAGGAAATTATACTCCAGCAAATGGAAAAGGTTTTCCATTTGGGTGGCTAATCAAGGCATGGATCCCTACTCGGCCTCCATAGAGTCTATCCTGTCCCTCCTCGCATCTATTTTTCAAGAACAAGCTGCAGCTGCTACCATTAGAGTTCAGTTGGCTGCAATCTCAAATTATAATTTTGGGAACATGGGAAACTGTTGTCCCACTCTTTATTTAAAACCTTTTTTGAAAGGAATCCTCTGTCTCAGACCTCCAGTCAGGCAACCTCCAGAGACCTGGGACTTCAACTTAGTTCTGACCTCATTGATTTCTCCACCATTCGAACAGTCTTCTTCATCCAACTTGAAGTTGTTGTCTTGGAAGACCTTGTTCTTAGTAGCTGTTACATCTGCTAGGAGGGTTTCAGAATTGCAAGCTCTGACCATTCGACCTCCATATATTATATTCCATAAGGACAGCATCTCCCTAAGAACTAATCCTTCCTTCTTTCCTCCCTAAGGTATGCTCAGAACATAATCTAAACAAAACTACTGAATTACCAGTATTCTTACCCAATTACAGTAATAAATCAGAATACAGATTGCATCAGTTAGATGTCCATAGAATTCTCCAATTTTACATGCACAGGACTAAAGATTTCTGGAAATCGGATAAATTATTTCCTTCTCAGAGAAAAACAAAGGCTTGCCCGTTTCCAAGGTAACTCTGTCTAAATGGCTTAAAGACTGCATCTCGTTTGCTTACAAAAATATTGGGAAACTACTTGGTAAAGTAAGAGGACATTTAGCTAGAGCAGTATCAGCTTCATATGCCTTCATATCAAAACTCCCAATTGATACCATTTTTGCAGCAGCTACATAGGCAGGACCTCATACTTTTGTCACTCGTTACAGATTGGATTTGGCCATTCTTTGGGTCCACTGTGCTAAAGAGCGTCTGCTTGAGCTACCCGGGATAAAGGTGCTGGGGACACTGTCCCATCCAAGCAAGAATTACAGTGAGATAGGACTACATAACATTAAGAAGTTATGTACTTAACTTATGAACTTAACTTGTTCCATGTTTGTAGTCCATCTCTGCTACGTTCTTGCGTCCCACCCTCCTTCCCCTTCCTGTATCCGGGAGGAACTGGTGGACTAATCCAGTATGCTGTCTAACCTTGTTCTAGTTGTCTCTCCACATGCCATGGATAGTAAAACAAAATCCTTTTGTATGTACATAGTTATTGATAGTATAATCACTATTCTGTATTTAGTTACTTTCTTGCAAACAAGATCTGGGGAATTGCCATGGTGCACCATGGGATAGGGGATAGCCTCGAGCCAGTAAAAGCTCTCTAACTTTAGTATCGGCCGAGTCAGAGCAGAGGTTCGGTTCCAAGCCCATCCAGCAAGAATGTAGGCGAGGTGGACTACAAACATGGAACGTTATGGTTATGTTGCCAAAGTGGTTAGAAAATCCTATGTGACCCATCTGATCACGAAAGGGTTCGCATCAAGATCTAAGCATGTAATGGTGCCCCTCTACTCTTCCCTCATCAGACCCATTGAGTACAATGCACCAGTTGGAATGTACCTGGCTAGACATCTCCAGCAGCTGGAGAGACCACAAAGGTTCCTAACCAAGAGGATTACTGGCCTCAAACAGTTGCCCTATGCAGCATGATTGAAAAAAGCTAAGACTGTTCTCTGTTGCATACCGCTTTCTCAGAGGCGATCTCTGTCTAACGTACAGAGCCATGTCCAACCCAGAATTGTTGAACATGCTCCATCTTAGCAAAACCAAATCTACTCGAGCTACATGCTCTAGGGATATAAACCTCAACACAACAATGAATAGAACATGCTGGAGGGATAGATTCTCTTCGCAGAGACTTCCCTTACTATGGAACAGGGTCCCGATCTACATAAGACAGAGCCCCTCACTATTCCTCTTCAAGAGGAACCCTGATGAGTGGATGGGTAACTAAGTTCACACCGGGGATCACACCCTCAGCACTACTAGATAGGGGCCAAGGGTACTAGCTGCTAGTACAAGGGTCTAAGGAACTACCAAAGGGGTGGTGAATACTGCACAACGTGGCTGGGCTAGTATATGCCTTCGGGCAGATAGCCCAGTACCAATCTATAAGTACATCTTATGCGTGTGTACACATGGATATGTGATGTATGTGATACACACACACGTACATAAATACACACATGTATGTTTATATAAATGTATATATGTATAGATATATAAACACACACGCACACACTTTTTACAAAGCTATATGGGTGGGTTCTTCCAAGAGTTAATTTGTTGACTATGATCTACGTGTCAGCTAGTTGATTATGCTTGTATGAAATCCATCTAATAGAGGTGGTGGGATATATGCCCTTTCACAGTCATTGTGTGATCTCAGGATTTTATTTGTATGTATAATCTATGTATAAAAACGCACGTGTACATAAAAATATTGTGCTTATGTTTGTATGTATAATGTACACATACATATTGTGTGTGCATGCTTGCATAGCAAACTAAAAGTCACTTTTTTAAATCTCTAAACCCATGCACATTTGTGTATGTAAAATGTGTATATAATTTGTACTGAAATGGCATAGCATTAGAGGTGTGTTTATGTGTGTGTGTGTGTGTGTGTGTGTGTGTGTGTGTGTGTGTGTGTGTGTATGTACACTATGTACATTTGTGATAGTAAAGAAAATAATTGAAAAATGTTAGTGACATGGGCAAAATGGCACAAGATTCAAAGTGGAATGCTGTTTTTTTGTGTGGAGTCCTAGTTGCATTTATTTGCATTTTAATGGAGTATGCCTGTCTTGGCCTCTGTCCTGTTTTCACTGATTAATGGCAATTTAGACAGGATATTGGTGTAAACTGTTTGCTCATCATGGGTTGTGCATTAATGGAAAATGGAGCAAGACTATCCAGTTTCTTTTGGAGCATCAGTAGATTTTGCTTGGTCGTTAAAAGCAAACTGCAGGTAAATAAATATTTGACTTCTCCATGGTGTGAGAAGCCATTGCAATGGCTCCTTTTCTGTCAAAATTGTTTTATGGTGAATAGTCTTAAGTCTCAAAATTGGTGCTGCATTGTAGGTCTTCTGGTAACATGAAGCTGGCAAAATATCTTGTGGCCAGTTAAGTGTTTTACAGTTTGACTTCCTCAAAGTTTAGTCTTAAAGGATATCTGGAATAATAATAAATATATATGCTCTATAGCATATCCTTGGATTTAATATATTTTACATACAAAGATATATGTATAGGTTTTGTAGCATATCCTTGTATCTAAATATGTTCATTTTTTAAGTGATTGTATTCACCCAGACTGTGCCTGCAAATGGTCCACTGAAAAGTACACTACCCCAGTAAAAAAAAAAAAACCCGTTTGGGAAATGTACCTGGTCATGAATGGTTTTGACTGATTTTAAAGCAGAAGAAAATTAAGTTGAGTTCTGGCAAATTTTTTGCCAAAGTTTGTGGGTTGCATATTATACAAACTATCTCCGTATGCCATAGAAAGACTGAAGCTTGCAAGACCTTTCTTTAAAAGGGTTGCATGGGAGTTGTTGAAAAAAGAAGTTATGTACCCACCATAACGTTCCATGTTTGTAGTCCATCGGCTCTGAACCCATATGTATGAATGAATGCGAGATAGGAAAACAAAACATCTGATCTTTCTTTGGGGTGGTGGAGTGTGCAGCAAGTTTGAGTACCTCCCTGAGATTACTCTCTTTAGTTTTTAGTTTTTATTGATTCAATAATTTTTTTGTACAAATTGTGCAGTCCCTCCTGCATGATCTGTTCTACATTACTCTGAAGGATGTCCTATTATAAATTGACTATCTTTTCATTTCAGCCCTTCAGATTATTACATCTTGGTTTCTTTTGCAGTGTTAATACCTTAAAGTTTACGTCTTACTACAGCAGTTTCTATTATGGTTTATTCATCTTATTTTTTAATACTACTAGTATAACTGCTTCTCCTCTATTTACAAGAGAACCACACTTCAGTTTTCCTATCAATGGTTTATTTAATGCTTAATTTACAGATCTGCTCAGTACACAATGTAGAAATAATTCTTTCCACAAATACATTAATTTGGATTTAATTTTTTACCAAAAATGCCCATTCAAAGTATGTATTGGCTCATTTCTACCTTTAAAACCTATTTCCCCAGTTATATGTATGCCTCCCAGACTGACAGATATTATTCCTTGTAATCTTGTTCTGCATGTATTCTCAGATCTTTATTATCTCTTCCCATGTGCTCCTTTTTCTTATTCCCTTTTCATTGGTCCTCCTCTGAGTCTGTGTCCTGCTTGCACATGTGGTATGACAGTGTCTTGCATCTTGATTGTTGACCCGAGCTGGCCTTTAAAAGGTTTGTAATGTTGTAGAAAAAGAAATGAGGAATTTGAGTAGTTTTGAAGTCGGTAGAATTGACAGTTTTGAAATCTAAAACTCCTAACTGCATTATTTTAAAACTGAGGCAGTTCAGTCAAATAAGAGAACAGTATCTGTACAAAGGTTGCTTTCCTTATTTGGTGAAGAATTGGATCTGGAGATGCAAGGAAAATGTTAAATATTTTGATTGCATTTATACTACGTTTTCCAGCTGGTGTGTATGTGGAAAGTAAAGGCATGTTTGAAGCACGACGATTAAGAATTTTAGGTGCATGAGACAATTGACATATTAGAGACGTGTGTAGTTTAGTGAGACTTGAGTGACTTTTTTTTTTTTTTTTTTAAATAGGTTTGTTTCTGGTGTCCTTTGTTACTTCATTTTCCTATAGCTTTATTATACCCGTTAAGTAGGCACTGACCTTAAACAAATGAGTGTATTGAAAAAAACAAGTTTATTGAGGTGGTGGGTAGGACTATTTTGGCTCCATTTCTTAAGTGTTTGAAGATGGTAGCTAGGAGACTAAGGATTTTGTTGGGTTAAGAAAAATGTTTAATGTTACAATTTCCTAGTCCTGTATTTCTGGTTTGAATTAATGAAACACAGGGTGATTGCTTGCATGCAGTTTATACAGGTGAATTGATGAGTCTCCAATACGTTTGGGATGTGACAGGAAAGCAAACCACATGATGAAAACCCACATAGACAGGGAGGACATGGAGACTCTCTAGAGAGCTTGTCAGCCTGGAAATGAGCAGAATAACACATTTGTCCGATAAAGCAGTGCAAACTACTCTGCATCCCATTCTGTAATTTTAATTCACACTTGAGAGGATTGAAGCATTTGAAGCTGTGAACTTGAGTACTAGCTCCTTTTTGTTTAGTGCAGGCATGTCACCAAAGCATTTCTGTTTCTTGATACGTCCTACAACATACTGTTTTGAATATATAAATTTATGAACATAGTTCAGAGGCTACTTACCATACTTCACAAAGTTTGGGGGGGGGGCACATTACTGTTTGCTAAGTGGCCCCTGAGCCAAAAAGATTGAATACCTTTGGTTTAGAGGAATAAATCCCTGACTGTGGCCTAGGAATCCTGGATTTGAGTAAAGACTCTGGTGTCTGTTCCAGCTTTAGTGGGGAGGATGGATATACCTGTTGCGAGTGAGAGGTGAGGACTGCAGCTGTCCAGTGCTGCAACCCCTTAGAGGGGCAGTGATAACTAGGTGGCCATGAGGCAGGTGGTGGTTTACCAAGCTGCATATGCACTAGTCTTTATTGTAGGCACTTGGGGAGTGAGCACTTGCATTGAATAGGCATAGTAGTCCCTGTGGTGATGCAGGCCATAAGGATCCTACCCAGGGGTAGAGGACCTTGCTGCACACCCTCCTTACTGGGATGTCTGCCACTATACAAACTACAACCAAAGATGGCTGGATGATAGTACTTTGTGCTCTAAATTAAATGAACTTGATTCTGTTCAGGGGAGGCTTGGTGGTTGCAGACACGAGGGCAAAAAGGCTTGCTGGTTTGCAGACACGAAGGCAAAAAGTATGGAGAAAATAAATAGACTTGCATGGCTGCATCCAACCTTTTTTTGCATATACTTATGTATGTTTCTGAGAAATTTGTTTAGAGAAGGAGAAATTTAAAGTTGAAGGGGCTGAGCTACAAGCTGAGAAGTAGGGGAGATGTCAAGATAAATGTGGCTCCATCCTTTATAACTCATGGGATCATAGGAGGTTGCTAGGTGCCCTAGAGTATTTTGTAAACCCAGCCATTCATGCCCCAGTTTTTCATTGCCCACTGGCTAGGACGGTTTTATTTGCATTTGCCTTAAGGTATCTACTGAGCGTTGTTTTAAAAGCAGAAAGGTTTTGAGTGAAGTATGTGTGCATGCACGCAGTCTGGATGCAGCCCTTTCCTTGCATTTAAAGCCTGTTTGTTCAGAACTGATCATAAATTTTTCAAGACAAGATGCATTTAACAGAGAAACTTCAAATATCTGCTGCAGAGAAATGTAGCCCTGTGTGTGTAGCTTGAAATCCATATTAAATGAGGAAAGCCAGTGTGCATGAAATGTGCCTATGAGGATCTTTATCTCTGATCCTTTGAGTGCATTCTTCTTCCAAGAAGACTCTTGACTGAGTGTGGAATGCCACATTGCACTTGTGTAGAACATGCCATGTTGCACAGACTTTTTAATAGTTATGTAATTTTAAGCTCTTCTGTATGTAGAATGCTTATTGAGGCTGGGTATGGTTCACAATAAAGGGAATACACTCCGTACATTTTTTCTTCATCTGGATGATTAGCTCCTTATAGCCTATAAATTGTACCGTCTGCTTGGGGTAATGTATTTTGCTGTCGCATGATTTACAGTTGCATCCATCTGTATGAACATTGGGAGCTACAGCTGAAGCAAGTCCATCTTGATCAGTGATTCTTATTTGGGAACATGCTGTATGGAGTTTGCTTTTCTGCAAGAGACTATTTAGCTTCAGTTGTGACAGGGGTTGTCTGCCTGCAGGTAGCTCTTGGTTGGCCCAAATACCAGAGTCTTGGGATTTCTGCATCGGATGCTGTCACCTCTTCCATGACGTCATATGTAAATGTATAAAACAAGCAGCCGATGCCATTACATCAGCTTTTCTTGCCATATGGGAGCCCGGAGCAGAAGCAGTTTGCAAGTGCCGGTCTGCAGCTACCTGAAATTTTCGTTTTTCGAGTTTCAAACCTGAAGTCTTCTTAAAGCCAAGTACCCTGTTGGGGATCCTTTTTTCTTGCTCTAACCATGTCAGAAAAGGTTAACAATTGTCTTGCCTGTGGAAAGTAAATACCTCACAGAGATTTTCATTCTTACTGCGTCACCTGTTTAGGCCCAGACCATGATGTCCGGTTCTGTCGGTTTTGTGCCTTGTTCAACGCCCGAAGTATTCGTCGTCGGGCTGTTTTTTGTCTGAATTCTTTCACTCCCATTCTCCTTATTCTGAAATGGCTTCATTAAGCCATCTGACTACTGATCTGAAAAAATGCAAAGATAAAGACAGACTGCATAGGTCCAAAACTGCAAACGACCCTTCCATTAAGCTAGTCGCCAAGTGCTTTTTGCAGCCCCCGTTACCCGCTTCTACAGATTCGCAGGCCTCTACTGAGACCCATTCGGAGTCTGGTATGACGCGAGATGCTTCTTCGACTATGGAACCTGCGGATGTCTCTACCTTGGATGGGTCTGGAGCCGCTGTGCATGCACCGGCTTCTGAGGGTGTATTCAGACCTTCCAATGTTCGTATTAAACAGACTATTTCGTTAATGTCTAAAGCTACTGAATTTCTCAGGCCCAGAGTTCGCACTACACCTAGGAAACGGACCAAAGCGCATTCTCTAACTCCCATGTCACAGAAACAAATGCTTAGAATGGCTGACTACCTTATTACTTTAATTAGGGGAAGCCAGCCTTCCCCCTCTAAAAGACAAATAATTGATTTTCCTTCTGATTCTTCAGACCACGAGTCCGATAATTCTGACCCCTGTGATTTACTAGGACATGCCCTTATCTACCTATGAGGATTCCATTCCCTCTGCCCCCCCCACCCCCCGGACTTTTCTTTCGGTGAAACCTTGCATACCCTAAGAGAGCATTTCTGCTGGGAATGCCAGGACTACCCACAGTCCAAAGAGACTCGCACTTTTACACTTGCCTCAGCATTGGCCTCTAGCTATCCCCCCTGTCTTGGATATTGTAGATAATGTCTTCATGGAATCCAGACTTACCCCTGATACTTTACCACCAGCTTCTAGAAAGCCTGACCGGCAGTAGAGTACCTGACTCTCTCAAATTTCTCCCACTGCGGATCTAGCGACTATTTCCCAGGGACCTGAAGGTATTGACGCTTCTACAGGCAAAAACCCTACCCCTTCGGTCAGGGATTCTAGGGCTCTAGACAGACTGGGTAAGAAGGTATATACCTCTGCAACTCTTGCCATCAGGGCTTTAAATTGCCAGTTTCACATGTTGAAGTACCAACAGCATATTATGGATCAAATTAAACAAAAAATGTTGATTCCGGATTGTGCAGAAAGTAGAGAGTTAAAAGACTTGATGCATTCTGCAAGCCAAGTTGGTAAACATACTTTGCAGTGTGGTTTTGATGCCTTAGAAGCATCTTGCAGGGCTGCTGTCACTGGGTCTGTTCTGAAAAGGCATGCTTGGCTGAAGGAACAAATCTTGCCAGACCATGTCAAAGCAAAATTACTAGATGCTCCATTAAACCAAGAATGTTTGGCTCAAAAGCAGAAGAAGTTCTTAAAGATGGAGGAAAAAGCTAAATCTATGCAAACTGTTTAAGATTTCTTACAGGTACAGCCACCTAGATTCAGTAGGCATTGGCCTTCAAAGAGCTGGTCCTTTCCAGTCCCTCCCAGACCTTCAAGGCCCAAACTCAGGGGCAACAAACTACAAAGACTACAGTTTCAGGGTATGCACAGTTCTAAACAATGGAGTGCTCCCTCCTTAAAAACAGGGACTGGTAAGCCCCACCCCCTTATGGAAAAAGTTCACAATGACTTGTCCTTAATTCTTCCCAGCCATGCCCAAGTACTTGCACCCCTAGGGGTAAAACTCGCCCTGCATGCAAAAAACTGGGAGTATGTTACCCATGACCAATGGGTCTTAAACATTGTGTCCCAGGGATACAGGTTCTATTTCCACTCTCTGCCAGCCCAAAGTGATTGCCAGACCTTCCTCCAAACCACTGGGCAGAGGCCCAGAAGCAAGTATTTTCTCTTCTCAGTATCAGGGCTATTCAGCCTGTTCCAGCAGAGCAAAGGGGACAGAGTTTCTACTCCAGACTGTTCCTGGTGCCCAGGAAAGAGAATTCTTGGTGCCCTATTCTGGATCTGTCCACTCTCAACACCTTCCTGGTGGTACCAAAACTTCAAAATGCTTACACTCCAGCAGCTCCTTCATATGCTAGCCAAGGACTCCTGGCTAGTTACCCTAGACTTGAAGCTTATCTGCACATTCCCATAAGGGAATCTTGCAGGAAATATCTACATTTCAGGGCAGGCTCTATGCACCATCAGCTCTCTGCACTTCCCTTTGGCTTATCTACTGTGCCCAGGGTATTAAAAAGTGCCTGGCTCCAGCCATTGCTTACTGCAGGAAGAGAAATATTCAAATTTACCCATACTTAAATGATTGCTTGATTCAGGCAGACAGTCAGGAATTGCTACTTTAGCACCTGACGTTTGTAAAGAGACTCCTAACTTCTCTGTGGTATACCATCAACGAAAAGAAATGGCATCTTTTACCCAGCCAAAAGATTGTATTCCTGTGAGCAAGCTTGAACACAACTTCCCAGATGGTATTCCTCACTCCAGAAAAGCATTTTCATTTAACAACTTACTTCAAACTACTGGCCACCCAAACCCAGCTATCTGCAAGAAAAATACTGCAAGCCCTAGGGTTCATGGCCTCATGCATTCTACTAATTCCATATGCAAGACTGCATATGAGGAAACTTCAGTGGTACTTAGTCTCTGGTGTCAGCATTCTCAGGACCTGGAAACGGTGATTCCTATCATTTCTTGCCTAAGGACAGAGTTCCTTTGGTGAGCAGAGACTTGCAACCACAAGGGGACTCCCTTTGCCTCAACCCTCTGCCGCCCAAACCCTGACAACAGCCGCATCAGACTATGCATGGGGGGCTCACATGGCAGGCAAATGGAGCCCAGGAAAATTCAACTGCATATCAATCAAAAAGAAATGTTAGCTGTACAGAATGCACTGGCAGCTTTCAAATACCTTATCCTGCCAGGACAACTCCTGCTAAAATCAGACACCACAGTTATGTGGTACAGAAACGAGTAGGGGGAAACCCACTCTGCAGGTTAGCCATGGCTCTGTGGAACACCGCCTTAAGCAATCAAGTGCACCTACAAGCTCAATTCCTGCCAGGCAAACAAAAGTCACTGAGCAGAAATCTAATGGACCCACAAAGTGGAAACTGGAACTCTACTCGTTCAAACTTCTAATACACAGTTGCGTACCCCCAAAACCATCGACTAAGCAACTTTTCCACCAGAAATCCCCACAGCCAAGCTTGGAAAGTGGATGGCCCTATCCTTTACATGGGAAAACCTCTCAATCTATGCCTTCCCCCTCTGCCCCTCAAGATCAAATAGGACAGGCCAAGGACTATCCTTATTGCACCAGACTGGCCATGCCAGCACTGGTACCCACACCTACGCAGTCTGACAGCAGTGCCACCTTGGCACCTACGTCAGACCCCCACTCTGCTGTCCCAGCAGGAGAGGCAGATTTTGCATCCTCTGATGCAAACCCTGAACCTGGCAGCCTGTGTTATTCCCTGAATAAATCACCAGCAACCCTCAGCAAAGAGGTGCTGGATGTTATCCTTGAGGCCAGGAGGTCTAGTACTAGGAAATCCTATTCAGAAAAGTGGAAAAGATACTGTTCTTGGAGCCACTCTCAAGGAAAGGACACAGCCGTGCCCACCTTACCTTAAATCCTAGATTACCTAGCAGAGCTGCTCCACAGAGGCCTATCCTTCTCATCTAAGATTCATGCGTCTGCCATCTCGGCTCATTACAATACTGAACCACCCCCCTTCTCTCACCCTCTGATCAAACAGTTTCTGAGAGGAGCTAACAATTTAAGACCCCAAAGGAGAGCTCCCAGTTCTCTTTGTACTAGAGAAGCTCACGTTCCCCCCTTAGTCTGCTGCTTCAGCATAGTTACAATTCCTCTCTTGGAAAACAGCCTTACTGCTAGCCATCACGTCAGCAAGAAGAGTGTCTGAGTTATAGGCCCTTATGTCGGTGGAACCCTTCATTATCTTCCATGTGGACAGGGTTTCCCTCAGGACTAACCCATCATTTTATGCCCAAGGTGGTATCCAGTGTGGCTTTAAACCAATCCATCCATTTACCAACCTTTTTTCCTAATCCTCAGAATAAAGGGGAAAGGATCTTGCACTCCTTGGATGTGCACAGACAGCTCAGGTTCTACCTTTGATAGGACTAAACCTTTCATAAAATCTGACCAGCTGCTAGTCAGCTTTGCTACAGGGGCAGAGGCAAGGCCATTTCAAAGCAAACCATTTATAAGTGGATAGCACACTACATCCATTGCTGCTACAGACACCATGGAAAACCTACCCCACAGGGGGTCAGACCTTCATTCCACTAGGGCTACTTCTACCTCTACAGCATTTCTCAGGGGAGTCCCTACCAGGGACATCCTAGAGTTCTCTACACACCTTCACCAAGCATTGCCACTTGCCTATCTTTTCTAAATCCAGAGCTGGATTTGCCACAGCAGTCTTACAAGGCCTGCTAGCCAGTCCTAATAGTTCTGGACTGCCTCCACCCTTCCTCAGCTTTGGGAGTCTACCCAAGTGGAACACGAAGAACATAGTACAGTTGTGTGCACTTACCATAAATATAGACATTCAAGTGTATTCACTGTTGCAGTCCTGGTTACTCTCCCTCCAGCCCCCTGTCTTTTCTATACTTTCAACCTGTCCTCTCTTTTGGCCATATATTATGGAAATGGTATTTACTTTTTACTGGAGGTGTTCCACGCCATGTGATTGCTTCCTATTTTGGGGGCTACTGACATCTGGGGCAAGAAAAACTGATGTAATGGTGTCTGCTGCATGTTTTTATACCCCTGACGGCCTAACGTCATGGAAGAGGCGACAGTGTCTGACGCAGAAATCCCAAGACTCTGGTATTCGGGCCAACTGAGGGCTACCTGCAGGCAGATAACCTCAAGTGTGATGACTGCAACAGTGAATACACTCTAACATCTACATTTATGGTAAGTGTACAAAACTGTAAATTTTTCATTTGTGTAACCAGTAGAAACTGTTTTGCATTTGACTATGGAAATTTCCCTTTTTGGGAAGCCTTGGTTCTTGAGAGTATAGATATTCGCTTGTTTAACTTGGGTTTTAAATTTTTGCGGGGTCAAAGTTCATTAGCTGTTTTCTTCCATAATGTGCAAGAACAGTGTCTTCTCTTGGAGACTTGGTAAGAAGGTTTAAGGAGTACCTTCACCTTTTATCCTTGTACTTCAGTTTCATGGTAGAAAAACTAGTTGTTTAGCTTGCTATACAGATCTTAAGCTTTTGTCTTGATTTGAGCCTGTTCCTTGTCATGGTTACTTTGTCCGGGCCCTTATCAGTGTTGTCTATCTTGACTGTCCATTCTTTGTTTTCAACAGTAAGTGCCCTTGTATGCTAAGTGGCTGCATCCTTCAACATTAACCATTGCGTTCCTCTTCAGGTTCTGTTACTGAGAGAACATATTCTTCTTACTGTCTTCATATATAGTTATGGTTCTGTATTAACAGGGACTGCTACTGTCTGGAAAGACTAGCTGTTGCTTTCTTTGTTCTTAAGATGAGGAAGGCAAGAAGGCTCCCAGGCAGTATCTTTCCAAATAGTTTGCTTGTTACATAAACATTTTTGTGAAAGTATTGCAGAACCTTGCCATTTTCATACTAAGACTGAGTTTTCCCAGGTGTCTAGGGGCCTCTCTTGCAGTGTTCATTTGGACAAGATCTTGTGCAGCTGTGATGTAGTCTATTTTCTGTGCAGTTATCACATATTACACTCCCAAGTGCAGCTGCGTCTAAATACAGAGAATTTTTATGAAGGGTATGGCTGCTCCTCGGGGTTATTCTCCCAGGGGAGTCCAGTAGTATGCAAAGGACTTTATGGTGCCAGCAGTCTGAGTTCTTTAATGTAATTACTTGAGACTACCCAAGCCCTGTGCAGATCATGTCACTGCCATCATATTCCTGCTAGTTCTATTGCATTTATCCAACTGGTGATGTTTGTTTCATTTGCACGTGTTCTACATTGTTTCCATAGCAGTACTGGCTAATGTTGAGGACCTGTGGTAGTGGTGCTGCTGTAGCGTTGTCGCCTCACAGCAAGATGTTGTCCCGTTCGATTCTCAGCTAGAGCGTCTTGTGTGTGGAGGCATGCGTGAATGGGCATGCCTTCGTTGAAGGTTGTGCGTCAGGGCTGGTAACTCGGCACGTAAAAATCCACTACCAAACATTAGCGGACCGGAGTTCCGCTATGGCGACCCCTAACCGGGATAAGCCGAAAGACGCAACAACATTGGCTAATGTTGAGGCACATTTATTTCACGTCTCCTGTCTGACCCAGCATCTTGAGCAGTGCTGTTTGCTGCTTTCCAAAATGACTCAACCTTGTGTAGCATTTCTGGTTGTGTATTTGGCTTGTGCCTTGAGTTAATGCATAACACCTAACACCTATGTGGTGTGGAGTGTCACACCTCTAGCAGAGTAACACATCTTGCATTTCTGAGCATTTTCTGAAAAATAAAAAGCACAAGATAAACAAATTGAACAATAAAAGCTATTAAAACTATCCAAACAGCAATGTTATCAGTAAGTAGCAGTCTTTACAGTGATAAGTCTGTGCATTTATAGTTTCTTCCATAAGTGTATTATAATGCACACACCCAAAGTTATATCTTTTGTAAAGTTTTGCAAATGCAGTTGTATGCTTTCAAAAACTTACAGCCTAGACATATATTGGTAGAATATTTTTAACAAGACCCAAGTTTTTTCACATAGGAAATTCCTGTATAAGTGCCTGTATAAGTGTGTATATAAGATATTTACAGAAATATGAAAACATATGCTTAATTGTGTAATTAGCAAAACAAATTCTAGATATCTCTCTCAAATATCCGTTTTCTTCAACATCTGAGGTTCCACGTAATGTGAAACAGTTTGTAAGTCATGTAAGTATTCACTACGTACAGAAACATTTTCATAATTACTAGCGGAAAACTAGCAATCTTTTCACTGTAGTTTGATATAAACCAGCATTGAGAGTGAATTGTCCTGCCTCCCACATTAGTGTACAACACTGTACACCTCAATAACATGTAGGTCTCTGTTATGAAAATATAAAAAGTGAACCAAGATTAATTTCTTCCCTGCAAGACATCTAGAGTAACAGTGATGCCATTTTGATTAATAGCTTCTTGCACTTTCTAATGCTGCCAATTAACTGGCAAGTCACATAAAGGCAAAACTGAATGTTCTTGATGTCATAAGGTGGCATGAGTGTGAACTGGAAGTATACAAACAAGCTTGAGCGAGTTAACTGACTTTGTTTTGGAAGCTACACTGTGGGATAGCTGAATTTTCCTTCCGAGTTGGTGCATACCCCTCCACTTTGTAGAGTAAAAAATCTGGACAAAGCCTCAAATGGTGGGGGGACAAATAGGGGCAGATTTTAAATATTGCTCTTACAAACTTAGAAGTTGATAAAGTAATAGGTTTTGCATTAGCATGGATTTTCTGAAGGATGTGGAGTCCTAAACTCAAATATTTGTCATTATTTAAAGACTTCACTCCTCTGCTATTTGCCAGAAAGGTACAGATTTTAGGGCGAACATGCCAAAAATATGAGGCAAAAATCTGGACATTCTGCAAAAATCTGTACAAACTGAGAGGTAATGAGTTGGTGTAGTTTAATCACATTGCAAAAATAGGTTTAACTTTTTCTGGTCTTTGAAATTTTGCTAATGTAATGAGTGCATTCATGAAGTGATGTGCATTCAAATTGATATGGTTGAAATTCTGAATCTCTGGAGAATGTCAAACTTCTTTCTTTTTCCACTGTGGGTACATAAGTAACTAGTTTGTGGTTCGTCTTCTGTAACGAATAGGGGCCAGAGCTCAGAATCCATGAATAAAGTTGCATAACTGTCCCAATGCCTCGCGGTACTAAGGATTTTCTGTCCAGAACTCTGCTGTCAAAGATGAAGTGTTATGGTTATTACCAGACAACTTCTGTTTTTTTTTGTTTTTGTTTTAATCCCTGAGCTATTGAGAAAAGGAGAAATGCATGTGGTGGATATCCAAACAAAAGAAAGATTGTGGTGTAGACAGAATAGGAGTCAAAACGCTGCTGCTTTAACAAAAGACCAGCCGATCTTTAAGTATACCCAGTGGATTGCCTGTTTTAACAGATGCAGAAAGACTCTGGCACAGATAGCAAGGATATTTGATAACTCCGGTTTCATTTCTATTTTAGATTATGAAGCTTTCATTTTTGTGACTATCTCTACACATTCACATTGCATTGCAGTTTGTGTTTCTGTCCTCCCTGTCTGTGGGTTTTCATCAGGTGGCTTGCTTTCCTGTCGCATCCAAACACATTACACAGGTGAAGTGATGGAGTGTCCAACAGTTGGCCCTCGGGCCACATTCTGGCTCACCAAAGCATTTCTGGCCCTTGGTACATCATATTGTTTTGAATTTTCTGTTGTATTGTTTTTTTCACTGTTTTGAATGTACAAATAGAGGGATAAAGCCCTGACTGTGAACCAGATGATCCATATGTTGGAGGAGCCTCGGGAAAGTGGTACTGAGAACATTGTTAGGAGGGTTGCAGCAAAATCTTTACTGAAAGTGCAACAACAGTGTCCTTGAAGGGCAGCAGACTAATCGTGCCAGCCAAAGTATACTAAGTATGCATCTAGCAGCAGATTTATAGGGTCTGTATGGCTTCAGGGTAATAAGGAAAATAAAATGTCTAGTAATCCTCTGAAATGCCAAGTGTGTAGGGGAAATCGAACATTTGGCTGATGGGATGAAGGCGATTAGGTAGGCAGGTTGATATGGTCAGAGAGCCACTGTATTTTCTTTTCTAAAAACTGCAGTTTAAATTCCTAGCCCAGTAGCAGTACATGCCTAGGTATCCTGACATAATCTTCTTCGTAACTTTTACTTATGAAGAAAAATGGCTGTTTGAAGAGTCTCCTTGTACTTGAAAAAATATAGAGTAAGAGCCGTACATATTTTGCCCACCTTTGCTGGTATCCTTTCCTTTATCTGGAGATAAACCCTGAGGGGTCACTTCCAAATGCTGAAACTTGAACCTGATTCAGACTGCCAGTGGTTTGCACGCGCCATCATTTATTATACTGTTGCAGCTGTCTTTCCTCAGATATTTACTTTTAATAGCACCTTGCATAATTTTGCTTTTCCCCAAGGCAAAAGTTACTTTGGTTGGCATTTGTTGATTCCATACCAACTTTGTATTGCCATTTGCAGGACAACTGATATAAAATACCTTGAGATACACTCTGATCTGTCTCAAGTTCAGCTTAATTCAAAGTGTTTGCCATTTGTTAACTCAGATATGGACATTAGTATGAGAAAAATTGAGCTGAAGTAGTTTGCATATATAGCTAACATTTGTATGGATTGTACTTCTCCCATAAATACACATTTTCACACAGTGTTATGATATTTGGCCTGTTTTTCTTAAGAAGACATTGTGGGTCTTGAATATCAAAAGAGACTATTTAGTTCTCAGTGAAGTTTGCTCAGTGTTTATATTCAAACGCAGGTTTGACTGTTGTCCATGTTACCAGCTAAATACTAACTTTGAAACGGTGTATTAACTTTTCTCTGAGGTAAGCTTGAACACTCCAAGTTTGGTTTGGGTATGGAGAGGTGAGCAGTTTTAACTTTTCCTTGTCTAGACATGGCTTTAACTGCTGATTATTTATTCTGTTCTCCATGCCAGGTGCCGTGAACTACTGTGACGCCCCTTTCTGTCAGAGACTGCCTTTACTTGGAATAGACCTTGTGACCTTTTGTGTTAAAGGGTTATTTGCTGGCAGAAAGGTTAGATTGCTGTTGTGGTCTAGGCCTGCGGCAGGAGCAGCAACATTAGCATG